>NW_006922281.1:939599-982676 GCF_000298275.1 Orycteropus afer afer | reverse complement strand
CCTACTTCCGTAGTGATACTGCCTCGGAAACCCAAGGAGGGGTCGCTATGAGTCAGGGCTGACTCGACGGCACATAACAACAACAACAACAACAGGGCCTGGAGTGGCAGGCTGAGGAGTTGTTCTTTCGGAGGACACTAGGAGCCATGGAGGGTTGTGAGCAGAAGGGGGATTATTAAGGTTTTAAAAGTTTCCCAGAGGAAGAACAGAATTGGAAGGGGGTAATGAGGACAGTGAGGCCCAGGACGATTGAGACTTTGTTGGCGGTCACACAGCTGGTAACCATTTCAGAGGTGAAAGAGCTAGCCTGAGGTTGCTTGGCTGTAGGACCCGGCCAGAGGGCAGGAGAGGCCTATGCCTATACCAGGACAAGACTGCGGTGGTCTAGTTCTCTATGGCTGCCTCTTCCCCCAGCTGCCCGTGGACCAAGAAGTGCTTATGGAACCTAGACAAGAACTGGAAGGTATCTCAGAGCCCCACCCGTATGGTCTCTGGGATTGTAGTGATCTGGGACTCTTCACCTGCCATTCTCCCAGCTTTTGGGTCTGGGGAAACCCCAAGCCCAGAATTCTGAATCGAAGCCAAGAGTTATATGGAAGGGTTCACACTTCTGGCAACCAATGGAAAGAGGTAGAAGTACGGAAAGTTATTCTGGGACCAAGTACCAGCATGTGCAAATGCTTAGAGGAGAAGCTGAGCTGGGACCAGGGGACAGCAGGTTTTCTCCTGTTAGGAACAAAGGGGGAGAGGCAAGAGTCAGAGCTTCAAGGTGGCTGCCTAGGAAGTTCGGCTTCTTTTGTGGAATTTATGGGGGGTTTGGATCAGAGAAAGGAGATGATGTGACCCAGCTGTTAACAGGCTCCATGTGACTGCAGAATGGAGAATAGATTCTGGGGTGAGAGAAGAGGCAGGAAGACCAGGGAAGAGGCTAATGTAATAGTGCAGGTGAGTATTGAGGGACCAGAATGGTGGCTATGGAGGTGGAAGATGTGGTTAGATTCTGGATCCAGTTGTTAAGAATGGCAATGGGATTTTGTGACATGGTGGGTGAGACAGAGAAAAGGAAGACATGGGGATGACCCCCAGGGTTTTTGGTCCTAGTAGCTGAAGGGATAGAGTTCCATCAGCTGAGATAAGAAGTCAGTAATAGAGTTATTTTCATTGGGGATCTCAGGACCTTTGTTTTGGCCAAAAGTTTCTGAGTGTGTCAGAAACCACTGGGTGGGAGCACCAGCTGGGCAGGTACACACAGGTCTGGAAATGTGGAGAGAGGTATAGGACTGAGACCTCCAAAAGTAGTGGCTAACAGCCAGCTACCCAGAGGGAGCAAGTACTTGGACCTGTGGGCTCGGGACCATGGTCGCAGGGGACATCAAGCTCAATTGGCATAACATACTACACAAAAACATTGTTCCACACCCTACTTTGGCAAGTAGTGACTGAGATGTTAAAAGTTTGCAAGCAGCCATCTAGATGCAACAATGGGTCTCTCCTTGTCCAGAGCAAAGAAGAATGAAAAAAACCAAAGACACATGGAAACAATTAATCCAAGGGACTGGTACACCATGCAAACCTCAGTCTATAAAACTATGAGACTAAAAGAACTAGGTGGTGCTCAGCTACCACTGTCAACCACTCGGAGGGGGATCTATGTAGTAGATGCTGGATAGAATGGGAAACAATGTGGAACAAAACTCAAAATCATTAAAAAAAAAAAAAAAAAGGTGTGGGGGGGGGACCAGGTTTGCTGGTCTGATACAGTCTGGTGAAACCCCTAAGACTATGGCCCATAGCTGCCCTTCAGGTCTGAAATTGAATCCACTCCTGTGGCTTCCAGCCAAACAAAAGACAGGCATGTGAGCTGAACATTTACATTAGGTAGATACACTCCTTGGAGAGATCAATCATGGGAGAATAGAAGAGCTGTATATGCACAAGGGGGAGCTCTGGTAGCATAGTGGCTAAGACACTTGCCTGCTAACCAGACGGCTGGCGGTTCAAATCCACCAACCACTCCTCGGAAGGAAGGTTGGGCAATCCTACTTCCGTAGTGATACTGCCTCGGAAACCCAAGAAGGGGTCGCTATGAGTCGGGGCCGACTCGATGGCACATAACAACAACAACAACAACAACAATATGCACAAGGAGACAGCTCAGGGGGCAGGAGTGCATGGGAGGGAAGGACATAGGAAACAGGTGGGTATGGGGAGGAAGAGGGAGGAAAACTGTTACATTGTGGGAAATTTCAGTCAATGTGATGAGACAAAGTATATGTGAACTACTGTATGGAAGATGAACTTGCTCTGCAAACTTTCACCCAAATCACAACTAAAAAAAAAAAAAAAAAAAAGGTAGTCTAGTGTGTGAACCATGGAGGAGCTGTGGGTTACATTTAGGACAGGGACTTAAGGTCATGGTGATAATACTATGGGCCAGGAAGAAGAGGGTGGATGTCAAGGGCTGGGTCTCTTGCTTGGGCACCTGGCTGTGGATAGTGGGTGCCACAAACACAGGTGAGAAAGAGAAGTGGCCAGGAGGGAGTGTGTGGGAAGGGTGGTCTGGCAGATGGATGAGGCTTCTAAGGAAAGAATAGACATGAGATGAACACAGAGGCACAGGAGTACAGTAGGCCTCCGTATCCTCAGATTTCACATTCATGGATTCAACCAACCACAGAAGGAAAATATTAGGGAGGGAGAAAGCAATGAGTGGTCAAAGCCGTCCCCCAAAGGCTAAGAGGGAGTGCAAAGTGCCATTTACACAACATTGATGTTGTATTAGATATTGTATATAAATATGCATTTTAATATTGTAAGTGATCTAGAGGTGATTTAACTATACAGGTATACTGCAGGTGGTGCCCAGAGCTAGATGTTTATCTACCCACTTGCCTGATGTTCCTAAGGGCTGTATATACAGTGGTTAATAGGAATATGAGGAAGGAGCAACACTGTGGGCACCAGGGCTGGTATCTCCTCTGAGTTGGGACATTGGGAGGATTCTGGACAGGGGGTAGATGTAGATGGGGCTGGATTTTGGGTACTTAGAGAGAGGCTATTCATGGTTTGTCCTCATCCTGTAGGGCCATGTGACCTTTGAAGATGTGGCCATGTACTTCTCCCAGGAGGAGTGGGGGCTCCTTGATGAAGCTCAGAGACTTCTGTACCACAATGTGATGCTGGACAACTTTGGACTTACATCCTCGCTCGGTAAGGCTTTCCCTTTTCCCCAGGGACTTCTCTATCCTTCTCATCTCTGGACCATAGGCACTGCTCTCTTCTACCTTACCTTAAAGAGGATGCTGTCGCTGCCATGACTACATAGTTTTCACAGGCCTCTCATTTCCCCAGCTGCCCCAACACCTACTACCCTAAAGCTCACAGGGAAGGACTTGAAGTCAGGGTTCTTGCAGTCAGCCTAATGGATCCTACCAAGCTTACCCTCTCCCTGGCAGGATGACTTTGTTGTCTACATCCTTGGCACCTCTGTGTCCCAGATTCTGCTTCCTTTTAGCTGATATTTCTTCCTGCTGGCCCATGATAAGAATTGCAGTCACCAACATGGTTACTACTTATGTGGGCCATGGTTGTTCTTGTGAGGTAATCCTTCAAGGGCCAGTGCTGGCCACTTCCCTGTACTGTCTTTCCTTTATTCAGGTCCCATGTAGTTGCTCATTTAGGGCTGAGGAAAGAACTCTGGGCCTGGATCTCCTGAGTAGTAGCTAGAGGTGGATATGACATTGGGGCACTGTGTTCAAAGCATACCAAGAACCTGTCCTGTGGCCATACCTCATTTCTACCTTTTCTTCCCTATTCTTGACACTTTGCCACTTGTCATTTCTACTCTGACTTCTAGCACCTGGTTACTCCAGCTTTCTTGCCTCCACCCCTCACCTGTTCCTCTCCACTCCTCCCTCTGCAGTCTTATTCAACATTGGCCAATACATAGTGGGTCACGAGGTGGCATATATCCTTAAACAGTTCTTGAACACCAGTTTCTCATTGCAGTTGGATATTCCTGCACCTAGACCCAAACTTTTCCACAGTGTTCAAATGTCACTAGAGGCCAACGCCCTGATGAAAGCCACTGGTAGAGGCATGTTGGAGAGGTTCTGCTGCATCCCATCCTTGCATTCTCCATCTTAGGAAACCTCCCTAATTCCACGATCTGTAGAGTCCCAGATCTGCAAAGCAACCCATTCCTCAACCTGAACCCAACTCTCTTCTGAGAACAATCCCATGCACTCATTTCTTGGTATGTCTGACACACACTTGTAGTGGGGCTGCACCTGCCCCCAGAGACAACAGGCACTTCACCAAAATTTCTACTTTCAGGTTGTTGGTGTGGAGCGGAGAATGCAAGGGCATCTTCTGAGCGGAGTGTTTCTGTGGGAATAGTGTCACAGTCTGGGACTTCAAAGTCAGATGCATCAGCCCAGAAGGTTCATGTCTGTGAGATGTGTGTCCCTGTCATGAAAGACATTTTGTACCTGGCCAAACCCCCAGGAACACATCCTAGGAAGAAGTCGTACACATGTTGGGCATGTGGGAAACAATTCTGGTTGAACACAGACCTTCACCACCACCACCAGAAGGAACACACTGGAGAGAAACCATTTAGGAAGGACATGGACAGGGCCTACTTTGTGAATAGCTGTACATTCCATGCATCAGAGAAGCCCTTCACCTGTGGGAAGATTGGGAAGTGTTTCCCAACCAACATGAGCCTACTTCAGCTCCATTCATGGACTCCTAACAGGGCAAAACCACACAGTACTGAGTGTGGTGAGGCCTTTCACAATGGAAAAACTCGTTACAAGTGTGGCGAATGTGGGAAAAGCTTTAGCCGCAAACGCACGCTTGTTCAGCACCAGAGAGTCCACACTGGAGAAGGGCTTTATCAGTGCAGTGAATGTGGGAAAGCCTTCAGCTACAAACATACACTTGTTCAGCACCAGAGGATTCACACTGGAGAAAGACCTTATGACTGCAGTGAATGTGGGAAAGCCTTCAGGTTGAAATACAAACTTGTTCAGCACCAGCGAATTCACACTGGAGAAAGACCTTATGAATGCTGTGAATGTAGGAAGGCTTTTGGGTGCAAATCCAAACTTGTTCAGCACCAGAGAATTCACACTGGAGTAAGGCCTTATGAGTGTGGCGACTGTGGGAAATGCTTTAGACAAAGTTCAAGCCTCGTTCAACACCGGAGAATTCACACTGGTGCAAGGCCTTATGAATGTAGTGAATGTGGGAAGTGCTTTAGCCAGAGTTCCATCCTCATTCAACACCAGAGAATCCACACTGGAGCAAGGCCTTATGAGTGTAATGAATGTGGGAAATGCTTTAGACAAAGCTCCAGCCTCATTCAGCACCAGAGGGTTCACACTGGAGCAAGGCCTTATGCGTGCAGTGAGTGTGGGAAATCCTTTAGCCAAAGCTCTAGCCTCATTCTACATCAGAGAATTCACACTGGAGAAAGGCCTTATGAATGCAGAGAATGTGGAAAATGCTTTAGCCAAAACTTTGTCCTTGTTCAACACCAGAAACTTCACACCAGGTAGAGGCCTCATGAGATGGATGAGTGTAGCCAGTGTAAGAAAGCTTTCAGTTAATGGTCTGTTCTGCTTCAGCATTGAAAACTTCACAGCCTAGGAAGGCTTTGTGAGTGTAGTGAATGTAAAAAAAACCTTTCAGTTAGGGTCTAACCTTGTTTACCACCAAAAATTCTACAGGAGAATGGCCTTAGACCTGCAGGAAATGTGCTTTCTCTTTGTCCAATATAACAGCAATAGAGAGACTTTGTGAAGGAGCCATCTGCTGGAATTTTAACTATGTCCACCCAGTCATACATAGTGAGGAGATTCCCTGTGAGTTCCAGAGATGCAAGAAGTTTTCAGAAGTTGTACTGCATATTCTGACCTGCCCAGGACATAAGTACCAGACTTATGTATGTCCCTGCCAGGTTCTGTGGCAGAAGTCATCTCACTTCTACCACCTGCCAGATCCCCACAGTGTTTATCAGTCATTCCAACATGCTCAAGAAGACACAGTTCTGCACTTGCCCATTCCTAGGAGAAAATCATGAATGGTCTGAGCCCTCGGCGGTGGAGATGTCTCAGTCCCTTCCTTCTGACTAGTCACAGCCGAGAACTGACCTTTGGCCAAAAGGATTGCTAGTTGCTTTAAAGGTTTACCTTAATGGCATTTTTATCTCAAATGATGCTTGTAATGGGTTTTGCACCCTTCTAGTTATTGACCAGGCAACTGTGTTTTACATTGCTTGAGTTTATGCAATAATAAGGGTATTTATTGTTTAAACTGCCTTTAATCTTGAGAGTTCTACTCACTGTGTGGAGTGGATTGAAAACAGAATTGGGCTGTGCCAGTACAAAGGGATGACCAGCTTTTTTGGGGACCCCCAAACTTGTGTACCTCAGAGGGGAGAGTAGGATGACATAGAGTGCCTCTCACTACAGATTTGGCCTAGTTTACAACCCTGTTTGAGGCCTACTAGGAAAGAGTACAGGGGTGGGTGTGTCTCATCTTTTTAAATCTATGTTGTTAGGTGCTATCAGGTCCACTCCAACTCATTACAACCCTGTGTACAACAGAACAAAACACCACCTGGTCCTGTGCTGTCCTCAGAATCCTTGCTACACTGGAGCCCATCATTGCAGCCATTGTCAATCAATCTCACTGTGGTCTTCCCCTTTTTCACTGACTCTCTACTTTACCAAGCATGATATCCTCCAAGGAATGGTCCCTTCTGGCAATATGGCCGAAGTACATGAGATGAAGCCTGTCCATTCTCACTTCTAAAGACCATTCTGGCTGCACTTCTTCCAGAACAGATTTGTTTGTTCTTCTGGCAGTCCATGGTATTTTCAGTATTCTTCACCAATACCACAATTCAAAGATTCCAACTTTTCTTCGGTCTTTCTTGTTCATTATCCAGCTTTCACATCTATATGAGGCTACTGGAAATAACAAGGCTTGGGTTAGACACACCTTAGTCTTCAAAATGACATCTTTGCTCCTTAACACTTTAAGAGGTGTTTTGCAGCAGATTTGCCCAGTGTAATACAACATTTGATATCTTGACTGCTGCTTCCACAGGAGTTGATTGTGGATCCAAGTAAAATGAAAGCCTTGACAACCTCAATCTTTTCTCCATTTATTGTGATGTTGCTTATTAGTCCAGTTGTGAGCATTTGGGGGGGTTTTTGTTTGTTTGTTTATGTTAGGGTGTAATCCATACTGAAGTCTTTGATCTTCATCAGTAAATGCTTCAAGTTATCTTCACTTTCCGTAAGCAAGGTTGTATCGTGTGCATGTCACAGGTTGTCAGTGAGTCTCCCTCCAATCACGATGCTGTGTTCTTCATATAGTCCAGCTTCTTGGGTTATTTGTTCAGCATACAGATTGAATAAGCATGATGAAAGGATACAAACAGAATGCACACCCTTCCTGATTTTAAACCATGCAGTATCCCCTTGTTCTGTTTAAACAACTGCCTCTTGGTCTATGTACAAGTTCCTCATAAGCACAAGTAAGTGTTCCCAAATTAATTTCTTAGGATCCACACAGTTAAATGCCTTTGCATAGGCAGTAAAACACAGGTAGATACGTTTCTGGTATTGCCACAGCCAAGATCCATCTGATATCAGCAATAATTCCACATCCTCTTCTGAATCCAGCTGGAATTTCTGGAATTTCCCTGTCAATATACTGCTGCAACCTTTTTTGAATTATCTTCAGCAATATTTTAATTGTGTGTAATAGTAATTAAATTTTTTTCATAATTTCCACATTCTTTTGGATCATCTTTCTTTGGTATGGACACAAATGTCCATATCTTCCAGTCAGTTGGCCAGGTGGCTATCTTCCAAATTTCTTGCCATAAATGAGTAAGCACCTCCAGTGCTCCATCTGTGTGCTGTACCATCTCAATGGGTAGTCTATCAATTCCTGGAGCCTTGTTTTTTGCCAATTCCTTCAGCACATCTTGGACTTCTTCCTTCAATACCATTGGTTCTTGATCATATGCTACCTTCTGAAATGGTTAAATGTTGACAGATTCTATTTAGTACAGTGGCTGTATTTCTTCCATCTTCTTTTGATGCTTCCTGCATCATTCAGTATTTTGCCCATAGAGTCCTTCAGTGTTGCAATTTGAGGCTTACGTTTTTTCTTCAGTTCTTTTAGCTTCAGAAATGTTGAGTGTGTTCTTCCCTTTTGGTTTTCTAACTCTGGGTTTTTGCATATTTCATTACAATACTTTACTTTTGTCTTCTTGAGCCACCCTTTGAAATCTTCTGTTCAGCTCTTTTATTTCATCATTTCTTCCACTAGCCTTAGCTATTCTCCTTTCATACCAAGTTTCAAAGTCTCTTCTGACATCCAGTTTGGTCTTTTCTTCCTTTCCTGTCTTTTTAATGACCTTTTGCTTTCTTGTATGATGTCCTTGATGTCATCCCACAACTCATCTGGCCTTTTATCATTGGTGTTCAATGCGTCAAATCTGTTCTTCTGATGGTCTTTCATTAAGGTGGCATATAATCAGTGTTGTATTTTGGCTCTCATGGACTTGTTACAATTTTTTTTTAGCTTCAACTTGAACTTTCATACAAGCAAGTGATGGTCTGTTCCTCAGTCAGGTCCTGGCCTTTTTTTAAGACAGATGATATTGAGCTTTTCCATCCCCCCTTTCCACAGATGTAATATGTTTGATTCCTGAATATTCCATTTGGTGAAGTCCATGTGTATAGTTGCCGTTTATGTTGTTGAAAAAAGATATTTGTAATAAATAAGTCATTGCGATCTTCAGCATCATTACTATCACCAAGGCCATATTTTCCAACTACTGATGATTCTTTGTTTCCAGCTGTCACATTCCAGTCACCAGTAATTATCACTGTCTTGATTGCATGTTTGGTCAATTTCAGTTAGCAGAAGTTGGTAAAAATCTTCAATTTCTTCATCTTTGGCTTTAGTGGTTAGTGTGTAAATTTGAATAATAGTATTAAATGGTCTTCCTTGTAGGCATATGGATATTGTCCTATCACTGACGGCATTGTACTTTAGGATAGATCTTGAAACATTCTTTCTGAGAGTGAATGTGACGCCATTCCTCTTCAAATTGTCATTCCCAGCATAGTAGACTATATGATTGTCTGATTCAAGATGGCCAGTACCCATCCATTTCAGGTCACTAACACTGATACCAATCTTTATGCATTCCATTTCACTTTTGGGACTTCCAGTTTTCCTAGATTCATACTTTGTACATTCCATATTGATTATCAGTGAACGTTTGCAGCTGTTTCTTCCTATTTTGAATCGTGCCCTATCAGCAAATGAAAGCCCCAAAAGCTTTATTCTATCCATGTCATTAAGGTCTACTCTACTTTGAGGAGGCAGCTCTTTCCCAGTAGTATTTTGAGTGCCTTCCAACCTGAGGGCCTCATCTTCTGGCACCATCTGAGACAGTGTTTCACTGCTATTCATAAAGCTTTCCAGTACTGTATCAGTGTTTAACTCCTATTCATAAGGTTCCAGTGGCCAGTTTTTATGTTTACATTTAATTGGTGGTTGTATGTTGGAGTGATTGACCCAAGATTTTTGTTTTCTTTGTTTTGTTTGGATGTATCTGAGTAAGCAGGGTATTTTGCTCCTCTGTTTGCTAGTTGGCAGCATTTATGCACTCACCACCTGTCTCCTTTCCAGTCATCAGTCTCCTGAATGTCTGCTGTCTTTGGCAAGCAGAGCCTATTTTTGGGTCCCTGGAATTTGAATGAGAATGCTGTCACTTTAAGTATCCCAAATGGCCACCAGTTGCATAGTGCCTAAGGCATTTGACTGCTAGCCAGAAGGTTGATGGTTCAAACCCACCAGCCACTCCTTGGCAGGAAGATTGGACAATATACTTCTGTAGAGATACTGCCTCAGAAACCCTAGGAGGGGTCACTGAGTTGGGATTGACTTAACAGCAGTGAGTTGGGTTTTTTTTGGTTTGTAAACATTCAAAATGGCTGTGCCCAGCCACCACTTCTAAACCTTCAAAATGGCTGTGCCCTCTGGATAGCGGAAAGTCCACAGCTCAGTTTGTCTCCTTCTTTGCTGTTTTCCTTTTCAGTCATCAGCTACCTGTGCAGTAGTCCATGCAGCCCTTGATGAGCAGGGCTGATTTTTAGGTTAATTCTCAGGTCCTAACACCACTTGGAAATACTCAGGCTGTCCGTGCCATCAGAACAGCTAACAGTCCACAGTTCCATTTGTCTTCTCACTGTTTTCATTCAGGTTCTTCTAGTAGTCAGTATTTAATCCAGTTTTGTATCCTTCCTTTCAAAGCTCAGGGCTCCATGATTATCTTCTGTATCTGTGTCAATTGGTTTATCTTTTTTGTTGATGAGGGTCTGTGTAGCTTGTCTGCCTATTCTGCCATCTTATCAGACGTCTCCAGTGGCCAATTTTTGTAGAAGTAGATGACCCCATCCCTCTTCCCAGTCTGTCTTAGTCTGGGAGTGCCACTGAAACCTGTCCATCATGGGTGACCCTGCTTGTATTCGAAATACCAGTGTCATATCCTCCAGCTTCACAGCAACACGCAAGCCATTATAATATGAAAAACCAGCAGATGAGTGGTGGTTCCAATAAATAAGTCATTAGTTCTTACAGATAAAGCTGCAATGAACATTCATGTATTCAGTGTTGCAGGGTCATTTGCTTTCATGTTGCTTGAGCTATTACCTAGGTGTGTTGAGTTTTATCTTCCAGTGTGGGTCAATAATGAACTCTTTCAGGAACTGCTGGACTGATCTCTAAGGTGTTTCAGCCATTCCTAGAAGTATATGTTAAACTCTGATTCGTCTGCATCCTTGCCCATACTTGGTATGGTTAATCACTGGGACTCACTCTAGTGTCCCTGAGTGTGCTAAGTAACTCAGTCTGCTGCTTAGCAAGGACTCCTGGCTAGCCTTCAGTTCTTGAACCTGGTTGGGCAAAAAGTGCCCACAGTTTGCCAGGTTATATAAACAAATCCATTTTCCTTGAGTTGGTCCAACTCATAGCAACCCTATAGGACTGCGTAGAACTGTCCCATAGGGTTTCCAAGGCTGTCAATATTTACAGAAGCAGGCTGCCACATCTCTCTCCCATGGTGGGTTCAAACTTCTGACCTTTTGATTAGCAGCTGAGCACTTAACCACTCTGCCGCCAGAGCCCCTTCCAGGTCATCTAGACAGATATTCGTTTAAATGAGTGTATTATCCCCCAGCAGCCTTCCACTCTGTGAGTCACCCCAGCAGTACATGGCATTTCAGGAGGGCTCCACTGCCTTAGGGTAGTATTAGTGTTAGTTTTCTCCTGGTGTCTCTTGAAGAAGGAGCCCTAGTGGTGCAGTGGTTAAAGCATTTGGCTGCTCACAGAAAAGTTGGCAGTTCAGACCCTCCAGTACTCCATGGGAGAGAGATGTAGCAGTCTGCTTCTGTAAAGATTTACAGCCTTGGAAATACTATGAGGCAGTTCTACCCTCCCCAAGAGTGTTGCTACAAGTTGGAATCAATGGGCAGTGGGTCTCCTGAAGATAAGCACGAGGAAGTGAGGGCCATGACAACCATGGTCACAAGAAGCAAGTACACCCAGTGGATTCCCAGTGCAGACATCTGGGTTATGATGTACTGGCCCACACCATCACGTAGAAAACCAAACCAAAGGCCGCTGCATAGGCCTCCATTTGCAAATATGTCTTCTCACATGGGACTTCAAGAAGGTGCTCTCAGCTAACTTGTTCTGGTCAGCAGGGAACTGAAGCTCCCAGATAAAGGAGATGGTTGTACAGGGGCTCTCACACCTAGAAGTGTGAGGACTTTTGTGTGTCCATAATTAGTGGATTAGAAGGAGGACTGCAGCCACCCATGAAGGTCAGAAGGTGGAACCACCTGCACATGGGCTGTAAGTGCCCTAAATAATCTAGGTTGTTTGACTGAAGATGCAGTTTCAATACCCGCACACAAAGGAATGAAAGAAAGTTTATTACTCACAGATCCTAAAAGGAGGGAGCATGCAAGCTGGGGGAAGGGCAGCCCTCCATCCCAGATAGAGAGAGAGAGAGGGAGAAAAAAGAAGCACGCACCCCTACTACCTACAGGGTATTCACCACAGTGGTCACTGGTTTACATGCCTAGTTCTAAATGGCTATTTTGAAAAATAACTCAGGAAAGCAAGGTGAGGAGCTAGCGGCAGGAACTAAGGTTGGGATCTTACCTACGTGTCCAGACCTTGGGTGTGTGCTGGTCTAGCATGGCCTAACATACCTAGGTAGCAGCTTAGAATGGCTGCTTTTCATCACATTTTGTGGAGCTCTTTTCCCCAGACAAAAGGTACCCCCACCAGGCACACCAACTCCAGCCAGGGTAGGAGGTGGCTGCTGGCCTGGCCACACCACAGTGGTCCATGTATGGTTTACAGGCCATGGGATGTAGCCAGCACAGCTTCTACTGCCTCTTCTCAGAACTGTGGTTTCTTCTGGAACAGCTATCTCAGTTCTCTTCTCTACCTCCTCCCACTACTTCCTGGAGATGTGGCTGGCGGGGGGCAGCACCCATTTTTTAGGGCCACTTTGGCATTCTCAGACACAGCTGCTCTTAAAACACACACACACAGAGACACACACACACACACACACACAAAACAGTTGCTAGCTTGTCCAGCTCATAGTAACCTTGGGTGTCCAAGTAGAACTGTGCTCCACAGGATTTTCAGGGGTTGATTTTGAAGATATAGATTGCTAGGCTTTTCTTCAGAGGCACCTCTGGATGGACTTGAACGCCAGCCTTTCGATTAGCAGCAAGCACACTAACTGTTTGCATCACACAGGGTTTTTACTAGTTCACAGCCACAAGTAGTCCACTTTGTGCCCCCTTGTTTTTAGGTAACGTCGAGTTGATTTTGACTTACAGCAACTTCATGTGACAGAGTAGAAGTGCCCCCATTGGGTTTCCTAGGGTATAATCTTTGTGGGAGCAGATTGCCAGGTCTTTCTCCCATGGAGCCACTGGGTGGGTTCCAACTGCCAACCTCTTGGTTAGCAACCCATCATTTAACTGTTGTGCTTCCAGTACTTTTTTATTGTACCTCAGTGATATGATACGATGTGCCCAGTTATGTCCAGTTGTGGAGTCTTCATGGAATCTTAAGTAATATGACCCTAAACCCTTTAGAAGGAGCTCTGGTGGCGTGGTGCCTAAGGCATTTGACTGCTAGCCAAAAGGCTAGCAGTTCAAACCCACCAGCCACTCTTCGGAAGGAAGACTGAACAGTCTACTTCCTAGAGATGTTGTTGTTGTTATGTACCGTGGAGTCAGACAGACTCATAGCGACCCCTTTGGATTTCCAAGGTGGTATCACTACGGAAGTAGATTGCCCACCCTGCCTTCCAGAGTAGTGGCTGATAGGTTTGAACCGCCAGCCTTCTGGTTTGCAGTCAAGTGCCTTAGGCACTACGCTAGAGATACCGCCTCGGAAACCCAAGGACAGGTGGCTTTGAGTCGGATCCAACTCCACTGCAGTGAGTGGGTTTTTTTGTTTGTTTGGTTGGTTTTTTTTTTTTTTTTTTTTTTTGGAACACTTTAGAAGAAGCCCTTGTGGTGCAATAGTTAAAGCGCTGAGCTGCTAACTTAAATGTCAATACCACCAGCTGCTGGGCAAGAGAAAGATGTGGCAGTTGTCTTCCATAAGGATTTACAGCCTTGAAAACCATATGGGGCAGTTCTACTCTGTTCTATAGGGTTTCAGTCGGAATCAACGCCACAAGGGACAACATCAATCAGGGTAGCCGGCACTTCCCGTAACACGAGCGCTTCCCCTTTAAGAAGAAGCGAAGCACCGCCCCGTTCGGAGCATCCCAAAAGCTTACTTTCCCAGAGCCTCTTCCGTCGCCTCCAGGTCTTGGTCTTGGAGACCGGAAAGAACGCTCGCAAATGGCCGGATGCCGAACGTAACCTGACCCAGAAGGCTGTGCGCGGTGTGACTGTCTCAACGACAGACGAGGAGCCAATCAAAGGCCAGCGTGCGTCCAGCGTCCGGGGCGGGACTTCCGGTGGCCCGTCCGTGTTGTGACTTACCTGCTGGCCCGCCTCTCCTCAGGGCTGTGGTTCCAAATCTCCGGCGCTGAGCAGTGAAAGGGAGTGTAACGCGTACGACCCTTCTCCGCGCCGCTGTAAGGCGTGGAACAGAGTTCACCTGTGCCCTCGGGGTCACCCGGGTCGCCAGTCCGTCAGAGCTGCTCCGTCCACAGGGTCCATGGCGCTGAGGGACTCAACGAAGGTGAGTGGAGACTCACCAGACCGACCCCCGTCCCCATGGTCCTGGCGACCTAACGCTGGTCTCGCCAGGCTGCCGTTGAGTCTGGGTGTCTGGGGATCCGCAGTCCAGGCCAGCGGTTATATGAGGAGGTTCCCATTTTTGGGAACCCTGAGATGCGGCGTGGACGGGTGAAACGGAGCTTCGCGGAATCTCCCTGAGCTGCGCTCTCCGCCCAGAACGACGCTCTGGGAGGAGCGCGCCGAGCCTTCAGGTCAAGCGCCTTCCTGGGCCTGTGACCTTATCGTCTGTTGCCGCCTTTGGTCTCAGCTTATTATCTGGAATGGGAACTTCAACAATCGCCTCACCTTGTATCCGGGGACAAGGGATCCTTGGTGGCGCAATGGCTCAGCTCTCGGCTGCTAACCGAAAGGTGGGTGGTTCCAGCCCACCAGCGGAAGAAAGACCTGGTGATCTGCCTCCATGAAGGTGGTTGTTGGGTGCCGTTGGGTCAATTGTGACTGGCAGCCATCGTGGAAGACAAAGTAGAGCAGCCCCATAGTGTTGTCTTGGTTGTAATCTTTAAAGGGACATGTGCCCAGGTCTTTTTCTGCCCCGGAGCAGCCAGTGGGTTCGAACAGCTGAACTTAACTATAGGTTAGTAGCTGAGCGTGTAAACAGTGCTCCACCAGCGTTCCTTCTGTAAAGATTACAACCTGGAAAACCCTGTGAGGCAGTTCTACTGTAACACTGGGTCTCTGTGAGTGGACTTGGTGGCACCTAATAACAGTGAGGGCACGTGTGTGGTGTGTCCCCAGTTCTCAGCCCATAGCTCTGAACACTGTCAGGAAGAGTGCCCCTGGCCGTGGTGATCTTTGACACTCACCCAAGTGAAATATCAGGCCCAGGACTCCTGTGGCCTCTAACCAGTTGAGTTGAGAGTGGAGGTTAAGAAGTTCACAGGGTTCATCTTTGCAGTCTCCATCTGTGGAGCCAGCTTACCACTTCCAACAGTGAGTCTGCTTTCCTGTCTTAAGATGTGTTCTTACATTAGAACTGTGGTGTCCGTTAAAGTGCTCAGTAGTGATAGTGTGTGGGAAGGATTATGGTGGTCTGGGGACATAAACACTCAGCGGGCCCCAAATTACTCCTCAGTGTGTCACTCACTTGGTAGCCTTGATCACCCTCAAACCAAAACCAAACCCATTGAGAATGGAAGGGCTGTGTATGCACAGGAATGTAGCTCAGGGGGCAAGAGTGCATGAAGGGAAGGACACAGGGAAGAGATAATATAGGAAGGAAGTGAGAGGGGAGCTGTTACATTGTGGTAAATTGTAGTCACTGTCATGGGACAAAGTGTATGTGAACTGATGTATGGAAAGTGAACTTGCTCTGTAAACTTTCACCCAAATCACAATTAAAAAATTAAATTAAAAAAAAAATTGCAATTGAGTTGATTCCAATACATGGTGACCCGGTGTGTGTGTCACAGTAGAACCATGCACACCATAAGGTTTTCAGTGGCAGGAGTCTCCAAGTGCCATAAATGGTTAAGTGCTCAGGCACTAGCTGAAAGGTTGGTGGTTCAAACCTACCCAGAGGGCTCTCAGAAGAATGATCTGGAGATCTGCTTCTGAAAACCCTGTGGAGAACTGTTCATATAACACATGGGATCACTATGAGCCAAATCACTCAATGGCAACCAACAACATTGACAACCTGATGGAAGTAGGTCATCAGGCATTGTTTTCCACACCTCTGGGTAGATTTGAACCACTGACTTTTCTGTTAGTTCTTGTGTGTGCTGTCAAGTCCATTCCAATTCATAGTGACCCCATGTGTGCAGAGTGGAACTGCCCCATAGGGTTTTCTAGGCTGTAATCTTTACAGGAGCAGATTGCCAGGTCTTTTCTCCTGTGGAGCAGCTGGTGGGGTCAGTTAGCAGCTGAGTGCTTCACCATTGCACCACCAGGCTCCTTTCTGTGTTAGTACCCAGATGAAAACCATTTGTGCCACTCAGGGGCCTTGATCTCCCTCAGGATTTGTCTTTGGTTAATTTGTCATAGGAGCGACTCCATCTATCACATCATTCCAAATTTTCTCCAGTGTTCCCTCCTCAGAGAGGCTGTATCCAGTTCTGTTGTTGCCTCCAATCTTTCTGATTTCCTCACAATGGTTCGTTGTCACACTCTTTGGCTGATCTGTCATCACCTTGCTCATTTATTTAGTTACTTCTCAAAGATCTATCTCTATCCGGGGACTTGAGCTCCTCTTTGTTGCTTGATCCCAGGCCTAGAACAGTGCCAAACCTGTACCAGGTGCTCAGTATATGGTTGAAGAGAAAATGATGTTCCCCTCTGGGGCTCACATAACAATTACAATCGGGGCTTTGGACCAGCTCAGCCCCATTCAGTCATGGCTGACAAAGCAACCTTGGAATGGACCCAAAATTTTTAAAATGTGGGTGACCCAGAAAGCCACCTGGAATAGATTAATCTTCCTATTTAAAAACAAGGGCAGCATGCATGTTGCATAGCAGCCAAATCTCGTGATTGAGTAGATGCCCAGCTCAAAGATGGCGACCAGCCACACAGCTTTGAATGTATGTCACTCTAGCAGTAGTCATTAAGCAACCCTGGCAGTAGTCCAGTGTCAACATCAGGCTCCTGAAAGGGTTCACTATGCCTTTCTTGAGTCTTCCGTTTCAGAGCTTTGATGTGTAATTTTTCCCATTCCAGTTAGTGTTCCACATCCCACAGAATGCCTCCTGTCTGCACCTCTCAGGCCACACGCTCCTCTTATATATTTTGTCACTCAGCAGAGTTATTATGTTCAAAGGCAGCGTCCACCTCCCTGCCGGGCCCTACCTCATCGCTTGGCCCTCTGCATGTGCTGGGTTCTCGGGCCTGGGTCGCTCTAGGCTGACATCAGTGACCAAGCAATCAGACTGGCCCACGCCCAGTGACACAGCCTCTGTTTCACTTTCCAGGTATCTGTGACCTTTGAGGATGTGTCTGTGACGTTCACCCCAAGAGAGTGGTGGCAACTAGGTCCAGCCCAGAGGACCCTGTACCAGGAGGTGATGCTGGAGACATGGGGCCTTCTGTCCTCTCTGGGTAAGAGCTCACCTTTCTTTGATGCGGGAGGACTGCTGGCTCTAGGGTGCCCGCTCTTCTACCTGCAGTACCTGCCATGTTCTTGTCCCTCCTCCTCCTGCCCAGTCACCCTGTGTTTCCATCAGACATTGCTAGGAGAGAACTGTAGTCCGTCTCAAAACTGCAAGTGCAGGCGCCCCTTGGAGATACTGCGGGTTCAGCTCCAGATCACAGCAGTACAGCAAGTCACACAAATGGTGTGGGTTTCCCAGTGCATGTAAGTCATGTGGACACACAGTACTGTAGTCTGTTAAGAGTGAAGAGCATGATGTAAACATCTGAAATATTGTGAGAGTGACCAAAATTGGACACAGATTGACGTGCTATTAGGAAAATGGCACTGCTTGACATAGGGCTGCCACAGCCTTCAATTTGTATAAAACTCACTATCTGTGAAGTGCAGTAAAATGAGGTATACCTGCCCCAGGAGAGGAGGCTTTGTTGGCAGGGTATGGGGCCTCCTAGACCCAAGGGCAGCATGTTGAGCTGGGCATCGTGGCACCGTGAGGGGCTGAAATCGGGAAGTGAAATAACCATGATTGTATCCGGGCCTTGGGGTCTCTGCTTCTTTCTCCCTGTGGGTCTGCTTGTTCTGCCCTCTGCAGATTGGTCTCAGGGAGTTGATAGCAACAAGTGGCCACCTCAGGCCTCACCCCTGGAGACCCCCAGACATTTTTGTCTCTGCTTCTCTCTGCATGCTGTAACATTTCTGTGTGTTTCTTTCTGGCCAGCTGACCATCTTTGTGTGTGTGTTCATGGGCCAGGAGGAGTCCCTGCCCTGAGCCTGCACTTCCCTTAATGTGGTAACCCCGGTTCCCAGCACAGGCTGACTAGCCTGAGACCTGCAGTTCCATGAGAGAGGGCTTGACTTGTGTGGGTCAGGTACCCTGTAGCCTAGCTAGCAGTGTCACAGGCAATGCAGTGTTCTTCAGGAAGGGGGTTTACTGTCAGTACCTCAGCTCGTCCTGAACAGCACAGCCTCAGTGCAGAGGCTGCCTTGACTCCTTACAATGTCATTGCTTCTTGTCCTCAGCCTGGGCCATGATCTTCCACAGACACGTTTCCCTCTTTCCAGCTTGTTCTTTACTGTTAGGTGAAAGTTCTCATTTCTGACTGAGTCTCTGTGTTGTTAGTTGATGTTGAATTCTGACTCAGTGTCCCCGTGCACAGCAGAACAAAACAATGCAGGTCATGTGCCATCTTCATGATCAGTGTGGCTGCTGTGTTTTTTGGTTTTTGGTTTTTAATATTTTATTGTGATTTAAGTGAAAGTTTACAAAGGAAATTAGTTTCACATTCAGCAGTTTACACACAGATTGTTCTTGACATTGGTGGCAGTCCCCACAGTGGGTCAGCACTATCCCTAGTCCCATCCTGGGTTCCCTGTTTCCGTTCCCCCAGTTTTCCTGCCCCTGCCCGCCTTCTCAACTTTCCCTTTGGGCACATGCTGCCCTCTTGGTCTCCTGTAGTTGATTGTTCTGAGGAGCACATTCCTCCCACTGTGACTGTTCCCTCCTGCTGTCATTATTCCCTCCCACTGTCACAGGTTCCTCCCACTGTCACTGTTCACTTCATAGGCCTGTCTTTCATGTGGCTGAAACGTGATCCCCTGAAGAGTGGCTTTAGTTCTAAATTAGAAGGCTGTCTTAGGGCCATGGTCTCGGGAGTTGCACCAGTCTCTGTCCGTCCAGTAAGCCTGGTCTTTTTCTATGAATTTGAATCTTGTTCTACCTTTTTCTCTCACTCTGTCTGGTACCATTTGTTGTGATCCCAGTCAGAGCAGTCAGTGGTTGTAGCTGGGCACCATCTAGTTCTTCTGGTCTCAGGTTAGTGGAGGCTCACGTGCTCCGTTAGTCCCTTGGACTAATTGTTTCCTCAAGTCTTGGGTTTTCTTCACTCTTCTTTGCTCCAGATGGAAGAAGGCAAACAGTTGTAATGGCATTGTATATTTTGAGTGTCTCCCTGCACTAGAACAGACAAAGTTCAGTTGTGATGCACAGGGTTTTTCACTAGCTCATCTGTGGAAGTGGATCACCAGGCCTTTCTTCCTACTCTGTCTTAGGCTGGAAGCTCTGCTGAAACCTGTCCACCATGGTATTTGAAATACCAGTGACTTAGCTTCCAGCCTCACAGCCACATGCAGCCCCCACAGCATGACAAGCTGACATGGGTGGTCGCTGTGTCTCTAGTGCCTCTGTAATTGTGGCTAATTCCCCTTTCACCCTGAGCGTGACACCTGACTTTGGTGGGACTGAATAGCATTGTTTTGGTTTCATTGTTGCATTTTGGTGGTAACTTTCTACTTGTAGCAGGTGAAACTGGTTTGTAAGTTTATTGAAGCAATATGAGATGCCCTTTTTTAGTAAATATGTTCATAAATAAATTGGTAGTGTACAGAGAAGCAATGAATAGTAATGGGTGTAGGTAGTATTCCGTGAGCAGGTGCCCCTGTGCCCCACAGCTGCATCCCATGGAACAGTCTGAGTTCTAGAACAGGAAGCTCAAGGAGCCTGGATGCTGCCTAGACAGACAGACAGCACTGCCTTTGGCAACCTATGATGGTCTAGGATGGTTTTCCTCATTGGTTTCTGGGTAACACATCAGCTTTTGTTACTTTTGCTTGGATAAGAGCAGCCTCATTCCAGAGTCACACCCCCTGACTGGACTGAGATGAGTCTTGGAAGCTTTACTGAAGTCCTCATGTCCACTTTCTTTTCCCACGAACAGGGACACCTCCTCCCAAACCAGAACTAATCTCCCACCTGGAGCTCGGACAGGAGCTATGGACAACAGAGAGAGGCCTGGCTCAAAGCTCCTGTGAAGGTGAGCCCCACGTGCTGGCCAGGTAGGGTCATGGCAGCCTGGGCTGTGGGGGGACCTCTGCCTCTGGGATGTCCTGAGACTCATGTTCACCCTGTGGGGCCTGGCTGGCTGTGCCTCCCCTGACATGTGATGTACTGCCTCGGAGGAAGAATCTGTTGTGTTAAGTAGAGTCAGGCTTTAGTCCCCAATGGCTTCCTCTTGGAATTTGGCTTTGCCACCACCCCCACCCCTCACCCCCAGCCTATAACCCAGTGCTCTTGTTTCTTCCCTCAATTGCCAGCAAGTCGATTCCAGCTCATGGTGACCCCTTTGTGTAGGGTAGAATGGTTTTCTTTTTGAACCATTTCATAAAAACATATTTATTTTGTGGTTGAGAAAACACACAGAAGAGCGTCCAGCAGTTCACCAACTCTCCATGTACCTACCATTCAGTGGCATTGCTAGCATACAGCAGTTCACCAGCTCTCCATGTACCTACCATTCAGTGGCAATGCTAGCATACAGTAGTTCACCAGCTCTCCATGTACCATTCAGTGGTGTTGCTGGCATTCCTCCACTCATGCAGACATCTGCACTCTCCTTTTCTGAGTTGTCTCTCCCCCATCTACAGACTCACTGAACCCTAAAGTTCATACCTAATCTCCAGTTGCTGTGGTTAATGTGATCCCATGTGGCTAGTTCTTAGAGCACATGCTCAAGGCAGACATTCTTCACTAGTTAAGCTAAACTCTTGTTGGGTTTTAAGAAGACCCCAGGGGATATTTTTGGTTTAAAGTTGAAAGATTATCTTGAGGTGATGATTTCAGGGATTCATCCAGCCTCCATGCCTCCAGAAAGTCTGCAGTCCACTCCATGGGGTTTGCAGTGGCTATTTTCTTCTCAGAGGTTGATCACCAGGCCTTTCTTTTGAGGCTTCTCTGGGTGGATTCAAACTGCCAGCCTTTCAGTTAGTGGCAAGGGATTTAACCATTTGTACCACCCAGGCTTCAGTGTCATATATTTAAACGAATAACATGCACTATCTATGTTTGTTTGACAGCTCCTCCCCCCTCCTGTGAGGTATTTTTGTGAGTTGTGCTGAATTTTTTCTTTTTGTCAGAGGAACATGTAAAAAGAAAATTGGCATAGCAGCACTTTAAAAAAATATGGGGTTGGTGTGGTTTGCAAACAAAACATAGAAGGCATGAGTTATGCAATGTTTGTTTAAAATGTTTTATGTAAGGCAGGCTCAATTTAAGGTAGCTGCTGTAGCTAGTAAAGTTCAGAATACCGTGGCTGAATGCATGACAGCATCTCGTGGCTTCGTGGAGGAGGTCTGTCTCCATGGGCAACAGTGCCGTCCCACTGCCTCTGTCTGGCTGCTCTGTGCGGGCTCATGGGCCACCTCCTTGGGCACCCTCCCCACCTGCATCCTCTTTCCCATCTGGCCTGAGTTAGGGGCCTTGGCAGTGCTCGGAGTGTACAATCAGACACCCCTTAGAGCACACACGCTGAAGATCTGTTATGCTCACTCTTCCCAACTGTCCCCACTGTGGTCTCTCAGGAGCTCTCTCCCCTGCAGAACCCCTGTCCCTGGCTCCAGCCTCTTCCAGGCTTTTCTTTCTCAGGCGTCAAGAGTTATAAAAGAAAGAACTTTGCAAACCTGAGTGTCACTGACATGAAAACATTGTAGACCCCAGAGGCACCTGTTGCATCTTCAATCTTCTAGCTCAAGTGATGCTTTTGTTCTTCTCTGTTGGCATCACTAACAGGTCTCTTTGTATATTGTATTCACTTCCAGGTGACAAAACACAGCCCAAGACCCCACAGCCTACTGCTTGTCAGCCAGCGATGGCTGATGGAGCCCGACTGCAGGAACGACCAGCTCAGGGAGGCTCAAGGGCCTCCAGGTTGGTTCAAATGGGAAGACAGAAAAGCCCAACAGAAAACCAGGAAAGGCATTTGAGAAAAAGAGTCGTGTCCCACAAGGAGATCCACTGTGGAGGGATGAGCCTTGAACTCAGCACTGTGCGGACACGTGGTAGTCTGTACTCAGGGATACAGGTCTCTCCAGGAGACACTCGCTGTGAGCGGAACTCAGAAGGACCAGGTAAAGACATGTTAATTGACACAGGGAGGAGCCCCTGTGAATGCCAACAGTGTGGGAGAGCATTCAGCAGGAATTGTCTCCTGATTAAACATCAGCGGAGCCATGCTGGCGTGAAGCCCTATGAGTGCAATGAGTGTGGGAAAGCCTTCCGTGAGAGAGCAGACTTTGTTCGACACTTGATGATCCACACCGGAGAGAAGCCGTACAAGTGCACTGAGTGTGGGAAAGCCTTCAACCGCAGATCCTACCTCAGCCAGCACCAGCGGATCCACACCGGGGAGAAGCCCTATGCATGCACTGAATGTGGGAAACACTTCACTCAGCACTCCAATCTTGTACAGCATCAGAGGACCCACACTGGAGAAAAACGCTTCTCTTGCAAAGCGTGTGGCAAAGCCTTTTGTGACAGCTCTTCCTTAAGTCGCCACAAGAGGATTCATGCCGACAAGAAGCCGTATGAGTGCAGTGAGTGTGGGAAGGTCTTTGCCCAGCTCTGTGCTTTTGTGGGTCATCAAAGGACCCACAGTGGAGAAACACCTTTTGAGTGCAAAGAATGTAAAAAAACCTTTTGTTACAAATTTTCCTTAACACAGCACATGTGGGTCCACACCGGGAAGAAGCCCTTTGAGTGCAGCGAGTGTGGGAAGGCCTTCAGCCTCAGGGTAAGACTGAGCCAACATCAGAAGATCCATACTGGGGAGAAACCTTACCAGTGCCCAGAATGTGGAAAGGCTTTCAGCTTCAGCTCAAAGCTCAGTCGCCATCGAAGGATCCACACTGGAGAGAAAGCTTTTGTTTGTGGGAAGTGTGGAGCAGCCTTTGGCCAGAGGGCTTACCTTACCCAGCATCAGTTAACTCATCGTGAGGAAAGACATTTCGAATGTAATCACTGTGGGAAATCGTTTGGCTGGAAACACCATCTTACTCGCCACCTGAGAATCCATACTGAAAAACTACATTAAGGGACATCTCTGTCGGTCTTCATAGTGGTGGGTGGACCATGAGTAAATATTCTTCTCTGTACTCATCTAATAGGACTTTTGGAGTTGATGATATTTTAATATTACAGGTAGTTCCCAACTTATGACGTATTTGAGATATGAATATGGCAGGCTACACTTACGACCATCCTTTGTATTGGTGCATCTTATTAGTAATGTGTTTTACATGTAATGTTGTAGTATATAATTTGCTGATGTTAGAGTCCTCATGCCAGCCCCAGAAGAGAAAGACCAAATTTATAAAGGTAAACTCATGGATAATAAATTACCAGTAATAATTTTTTTTAAAAATGGGGTATTCAACTTATGGCAGAACTAACTTAGAGTTATCCAGGACAGAGCCCCATCAGAAGTCAGGGACCACCTGTACTTTCCATTTGGTTTTGTACCTCTAGGGAATACCTGGAAGAGTATGGGGGGCTCTGGGGACAACTGGGTACCACACTGGGAGCACAGCAGCTCTTGGGAGATGGGGCACTGTCATGTAAAAGTGCTGGGACTTGCCTATTGAGAGCCTGAAACCCCAGAACAGTGGTGAGTCACAGACAAGTGCCAGGAACCCAGGTAAGCAAGCACAGAGTGTTGATCTTACAGGCTGGGTGTTCGTCAGCATTCTGGTGGGAAGGGGCCACCCACTGAATTTGAACTTTTAGCTTCCTGAACTGTGAGAAAATAAAAATTTCTGTTCTTTAGAACCACCCACTTAGATTTCTGTTAACAGTGGCACTAGTTAACGTAGATGGTCTCTGCCGGGTTAGGAGATGAAGTACTTTGGGAAAATCTGAATTATTGCTGATTTTGAAGATGGAGGAGGAGACCACATGTCGGTGGATATGGGTGGCCTCTAGAAGTAGGGACAACTTCTGCTGACAGCAAGAATATGGGAATCTCAGTCCCCCAGCTGCCAAGAATTTGTGCTCCATTTCTTGATGTGTTCATGAAATCTGGCCATATGTCATTTTGGATCACCTTATTTGCAGGGGTGAAGGATGTGGTATGGGGATGTTGTGGCTAAAGTAGCAGTCAGGCTTGTTTACCACCTCTGGGGAAGTCTGAGGGCTCAGTCCTTGGTTGGGATCCTAAAGGGGCAAGGTCAAAGTCAAGTGTGGAGGGAAGTGAGTCTCTGACCTGGCACGGAGTGATTCTAAGCTACCTAATGCTTGGCTTGGAGAGTTAGGCTCATTCCTGCATCCCTAGGCTCTTGGCATTGGTGGACTCCCAGGAGCCATTGCAGCCCTTTGGGAGCCTGGACTTGGGCTCTCCTCTATTCCAGCTGACCTGGTGATCAAGGGCAGATGATTACATCCAAGGCCCAAGAATTTCTTTGTTAAATGTGGGGACTGATTCGGGCATCAAACCAGTTCACAGTGGTTCAGTGATCAACACTGTAAACAAGGGCCATGGAAGTGTTGCAGAGCAAACAAATCTGTTGCCTATGGTATTTTGACCCAAGTAGGAAACTAACAACTGTTGCTCTCAAAGTGGTGTGATTTGCTCTCAAAGATGGCAGTCAATCACACCACTTTGAGTGTGTGTTGCTCTTCAGAGTCCTGCCAGTAATCCAGTCTCCAACATCAGGGTCCTGAAACTTTCAGGGGGAAGGACTGAAAACTTTGGAGAGCAATGTTATTGGCAGGACTCAAGAGCGACACACATTTGAAGCTGCCATCTTTGAGTGGGACACAGCTGTTAATTTCCTACTTGGGTCAAAATACCGTAGGCAACAGATCTGGTTGCTATGCAACACATATGTGACCCTTGTTTACCACAGGGATTATAGAACTTGTTCAAAGCCCTGTTCTAATTCTATACAGAGCAGTGGGATGGGGAGATGGGGGCAGGGGTAGAAGGGGAAAGGTCACTCTAGGGCAGGGAGTTGTTAGGGGCAGACAAGTCAATTCCAGCTCATAGTGACCCCCTTGGGAGAGAACTGCCCCATAGGGTTTCCTAGACTATAACCCTCATGGGAGCACATTGGCCAGATCTTTCTGCCATGGAATTGCTGGTGAGTTCAAATCACCAACCTTTGGTTAGCAGCAAAGCACTAAACCATTGCACCACCAGGGCTTCTTGGCCAGGCAGTAGGATGGGGCAATTCTAGAGGGTTTTCAAGTGATGGGGCATGAGGTTGGGTGGCTGAGTTCCACAGTCCTGTTGTCATGTGCCTAGAACCTCAGCTGGGGAGAGTCCAGGAAGACAAGGGGCAAGAATGAATGGCCAGGACTCCAGCATCTCACTGCACAGTCTGGGCCCTGGAGTCTCCACTCCTGCTAGTCCCTTCCTGTCTGGTGACCATCAACACTGACCGCTGGGCTGTCTGCTCCTGCTCCTGCCCCATCCCTGAGTTCAAGTTCAGACACAGGTTTCTGGCCACTTTCTCACCCTCCAACCTCCCTCAAACTATCCATCTCGGCCTGAGGCAGGATCTGCTGTGAACCATACACTTCTACCTCACTGTGGCTCCCACCTTCATTTCCAGGTTTACCTGTGGTTGCCCGGACAACTGAGGTCCAGGTGGCCTTGGGGAGGATGGCTGCCATCAGGACGTGAAGCACTGCAAGCATTAAGAGGTCAGTGAGCTGGGGAGATGGGGCAGGAAGCAGAAGGGTGAGGACTGTGAGGGTCTATCACACCACGGCAGGCAGCTATTAAGTGTCATTGAGTCAGTTCCAGCTCGTAGTGACCCCATAGGACAGCAGACATGCCCATAGGGTGCCCATGCGGTATTGTGAAATGCTACGTGTGACGCCAGCACCTGCATGGAGGGCAGCACAGGCACACCTAAGTTACTGCGCTTGGCTTTACTGAGCATCACAGATCTGCGGTTTTCACACATTGAAGGTTTGCAGCAACCCTGTGTGGAGCAAGTCTGTGAAAGCTGTTCTTCCAATGGCATGTGCTGTTCACTTCCTGTCTCTGTCCCACTTTGCTTATTCTCACAGTATTTCAAACTTTTTCATCTTGCTGTTGCACACTTAGTAGACTGCAGTATAGTGTGAATATAACTTTTTAGCTGCCCCGGGGAAACCACAGAATTCCTGTGACTAGTGTTATTGCGATATTTGCTGTATTGCGGTGGTCTGGAACCGGACCCGCAATATCTCAGAGGTATACCTGTATCCCAGAATGTCCTAAGCACCACTGAACAGTAAGGGGAAGGGGAGTAAAAAAATTGAACTAAAAAAAGGGAAGACAATGGATGAGAGTGTCACCCTATTTAGGACAAATGGAGAATCCGTGAGTGAAGTTGTCCAAACTCTCCTCTAGGTGGAAAGGCCTGGGTCCTCGCTAGACATGGGAGTCTCCTTGATCCATGGGAATAATCCAAGTTGGCCAGTACAATATCCTTCTCAGAAGTGGCACAGAATAGTTCCATAGTGGTGGGGGGGAAAGAAAAAAAATTTCTGCTACAGTCACAAGAGGCCTTGTTCATGCAGACAGAGCCCCCACAGGTGCCCAGCACAACCTCACCACGCGGGGTTTCCACTCCCACCTGGTGTGTTCCAGGACACAGGACAGTTTTCCCCTCTTAGATTGTGCTTCAGAGTAACCCAGCCTCACCACTGAACTGTATGGCTAAAATAAAACATTGAATTTGTCACAAATGACCTCAAGGTTGAGTCTAAGGATGACAGGTTTTTCACAGAAGGACAAACATGGTATGAGTCCACAGTTGTAAAAAGGAAAGGTTCACATATGGAAGGAAAGTTTGTTGGTTACCAAGGATGGGAGGGAAAATTGCTGGCTAAGTAGAGACGAGTATTGATTTGGGTGAAGGGAAAGGCAATGCACTGAGCAAGCAACACCACACAGGAAACAGAAGACACAGGGAGGTGCACAAGAGGTGCAGGTAACAAAGGGGAACACTTCTACACACACAATCTGCGTTGTCAGGAATAACTGTGCGGGTGGATACGGAGGTGACAGACTGGACAGGTGTGTCTAGGCAAAAGGGAATATGCAAAGGACCATATATAAGGTTAAAACACTCAAACTCGCTGGCATCAAGTTGATTCTGACCCACAGCAACCCCCATTGGTTTTCCAATGTGGTAAATCTTTGCAGGAGTAGATTGCCCAGGCTTGCTGCTGTGGAGTGGCTGGGTGTGAACCGCCAGCCTTCCAGTTAGCAGTCACATGCCTTAGGCGCTGCACGAGCGGGGATCCTTGGGGTTGACTGACGATATTTCTACATACTTACTTGTCTGGGCTGTAAGAATGTCCACAGATAGAATAGACCTAATGGGGGACTGCTAACTAGAAGGCTGGCGGTTCAAACCCACCAGCAGCTCGGCTGGAAGGTGGGGCAACCTACTTCCGTGAAGATCTACCGCCTCGGAAACTGAGGGCAGATCTCGGCTTGGGGGTCGCTGTGAGTTGGAATTAACTCCGTGACAGTAGGTTTGGTTTTGGCTTTGGAATAGGGGGACGACTCTGCGAGGAGCTGACCTAGGGGAGGTGTGGTGCGAGGCCCCAGGGCCAGAGAGGGCTGGCTGAGCAGCGGCTCTGAGCAGCAGCAGGTGGCACACCCTTGGAGCTGCCTGCACAGGTGTCGTGTGTGCCAGGGGACGTGGGGCGAGCAGGCCGGGCGACCAGAGCCTGCTGCCGGGGCCCTGCCTGCGCGGCCTGCTATGGCCCCCAGTGCCAAGGTCCTTCCAGCCCTTCCTGCCACCTCAGCCACCGGCGGTTGATCCTGGAAGTGAGCGCTGCGTGGGTCGCCCTCGTGTGCCCGCTCCTCAGAGATCCCAGCGAGTTGCTGGAGAGAGCCACCTGGCAGGGCGACACCCAGAGGCCGGACGGACTCAGTGCGCTCGCTGCTCCCTTGGGTAATGAGCCACCTTCTTCCCTAGTCCTTGGCCCGCCTTACCAGGAGACCGTGGGCCTGCCCAGCGGGGCTCCAGTTCCACATCCGCCAGTGGGCTCCCACTAGGAGGGTCTACCAGTGTCGCCCACCCCGAGCCTACTCCTCCCTACGCTTGGACGTCAGCCCACTTACCAGTAGAGTGAGCCCTCTGGTGTGTGCTCAACTACTAACCTAAAGGTTGGTATGTGCTCAACTACTAACCTAAAGGTTGGTGGTTCAAACCCAATCAGCAGCGTCACAGAAGGCAGGCTTGGTGTAACTGGAAAGATTGCAGCCAAGCAAACTGTATGCAGTTCTACTCCATCTGTCACACATGGCGTGGCCCCCTTGTGTTGACTGTTATCATCAAAGACCATATGCCCACATGACATCACAGTCACAGGTAGAAAGGGTCAGGACTTCCACACTTCCCCTAGAGAAGGGTCAGTCAGGTGGTTTCCACGTGGGACCCTGTTCCTTCCAAGATCTAGTTTATGTGGACCCCTCTTCCCTGATGCTTGGTCCTCCCTGTCCTTCGGGAAGGACCCTATTGGCCCATGAGGCATGTTGGGCCCTTGTTTCAGTCACGTGTTGCTGGCCGAGCTCCTCCCTGGTGGAGATGTTTGACTCTCTCTGTTCTGGGTCCTCTGACATTTCCTAGC
Source organism: Orycteropus afer afer (assembly GCF_000298275.1). Classification (NCBI taxonomy): domain Eukaryota; kingdom Metazoa; phylum Chordata; class Mammalia; order Tubulidentata; family Orycteropodidae; genus Orycteropus; species Orycteropus afer. The sequence continues at coordinate 953,800 of NW_006922281.1, read as the reverse complement.
TCCCTTGACTTTCCTGCCCTTCCATTTTAATAAGTGCGACAGAACACACTACCTAGACGCTTCATAAGCTCCTGAGGCAGGGGTCAGTGCACTTAACCGAGCTGTTTTTTCCACCAATCAGAAAAATGCCTCCTGTCATTTTTCTCCAAACCCTTTGATAGTAATCATCCACTGGAGACCCACCCACCTCCTTCCATCAGACTCCACTGACAGGGAAAACGGGAGACGCTTTTCCCCTTGCCCTGGTTAGCGAACCCGTGGATGCACTACTGCAGCCACTCCCGGGGCGGAGCCCACATTGCCATGATGGCAATTCCAGGGAGAATCTCAAACCACATGGTGGCAGAACCTTCCAGGCCACTGATAGGTGACCCCCCCGGCTCCCGTGAGCTTGTTCAGCACAGCCACTTGGGAGTGACCACTGCTGTTTGCTACTCCGGGCAACAAAACACCCCCTCTCCAATGACTGACAGAGGCCTGTGATGGAGTGGCATGCAGAGGGCTGGCACAGCAGGGCAATGGTGAAGGGACAAGGCACCCAAGAGAAGAATGTCCTTCCTTAGGTGAGGGGACGGCAGGAAACAAGCAGGGAAATGATGCTCCTAGAGACCCCTAGAGGTGCAATGGCCGCGACCTGTGGAGACCCTTCCGAGGACTGAGGGGAAAGGGTGAAGGTTGGACCCCTGCACGGGGTTTGCCTTCCTAAAGGTACTTTTCTATCTACCAGATACCAATTTCTGAAATGGTAGCTGGAGAGCAGAGTCATGGCCTCGTGTCCTGGGTGTGATTGCAACTCAACTGTCACCACGGGACAGGAAGCAATTTCCGACAGCCCAGGCAAACCAAACCAAACTCACTGCTGTTGAGTCAATTCCAATTCATGGAGACCCTAAAGGACAGAATAGACCTGCCCCACAGGGTTCCCAAGGCTGTAAATCTTTAGGGAGTGCCACATTTCTCCCTTGGAGCAGCTGGTAGGTTTGAACCATCAACCTTTCGCTTCACAGCTGAGCATCTTCACCACTGTCATCAGGGATCCTTCTTCCCACAGCCCAGGTTATGTACTGCCCCAGATGGAAAGTTCCAATTTAACCACAAGACACAAAAATGCAAATAAATAACTTTATTACTCACAGGTCCCGGGGGTAGATGGCAAGCTCACAAGTCTTGGCACACATGGAGATCATGGGTGGAGCAATTGCTCAGACCTGGGCACAGCCTTTAAAAGGATCTGGAGGGATTTTTGCTGATAAGTGCCCATTGGTCCTTTTGAAACTAAAAAGCAAGAAGCAACACAAGAGGAACTGTGGAAATTATCTAAGTGTGGTGGCTGTGGGGAGCTAAGAAAAAGAAATGGGTGTTTTTGGCTGCATAGTTAACTAGCCAGAGTGATGTGCAGGTGCACCAGCTAACGGTGAAGAAGGAATGCCAAGACGTCATCTAAGATGGAGGTTGACAAATACAATAGTCCGACTTATGAGGTTCCTTCTAACGACTCCATCCTAAGTCAGTTCTGAGGTAAGCTGAATACCTAATTTTCTTTTAGTTTTCATTATTATTGCCTTTTATCATTATCTTTACAAGCCTGATCAATAAATCATAAAATTAAATATCTGTGAGTGAACATCTCAGAATAACATCAGTAAATTACTTCCTGCAACACTACATGCAGTACATATTACTAACTAGGAAGACTGAAGAAGAGTTGATGCTTTTGAGTTGTGGTGTTGGTGAAGAATGCTGAAAGTACCATGAACTGCTAAAAGACCTAACAAATCTGTCCTGAAAGAAGTACAGCCAGAATGCTCCTTGAAAGTGAGAATGGCCAGACTTTGTCTCAACTACTTTGGTCATATCGTCAGAAGAGACTATTCTCTGGAGAAGGATGTCAAGCTTGGTAAAGTGGAGGGTCAACAAAAGAGAGGAAGGCCCCTAACAAGATGGGTTGACATAGTGGATGCAGCGATGGGCTCAGGAATAGTAGGGATCGTGAGTCTGGCACATGATCAGGCAGTGTTTCGTTCTGTTGTATGTAAGGTTGCTATGAGTCAGAGATGACTCAACAGCACATAACACTACTAACAATAAAATGTACCAAAAAAAAAAAAAAAAAAAAAAAAAAAAAAAAAAAAAAAAAAAAAGATGGTCCTAAGTGTGGTTCATTTAACTCAAATACATCATAAGTCCTGTATACCTAACTTTTCCCCTAGGTCTGCAGGCCAAGTTTGGAGCAGTATCAACCATGTACCCAAGTAAAAGGAAAATCCCTCCCCTGGGGGCAGCAGGACAGGTGCTGCCTCAGGAATTTCCAAAGAGGACTAGAAGGCATTTCAGAAGGGCAGCTCCAGCAGGTCCCAAACAGACTGTTCAAGGCACAGGGAGAGGAAGTTAATGTCAGGCCAGCCTTGGAGGCAAGTGCACAGCTGAAAAGCTGAGGCAGTGGGGCTTGGGGCATCCGGCCATCAGCAGTAGACTGAGCTCAGGGAGGGCCAGGAGGTGCCAGGTGGGTCAGTAGGGCAATACAGGGTGTGGAGAGCTGTCCCAGGGGAGGGACAGGTGGAGCAGGAGTACAAAAGTATATGGAAAGAGGATCCATCTGTCAGCTGGAGATGCTGCAGGAGGTTCTGAGGTGGCCCTGAGGCAGGATCAATGACTGCCATGAAGGTTGAAGCAACAGCAGCGAGTATCCCGGTGGGATGGCTCACCACCACACAGGAGAAAGCAACAGAAAAACGCTGAGCCTCTGAGGTGCCACCATTCCACCAGGAGCTCAACCAGACATACAGAGGCAAGTCCACTTCCATTGGGCCCTCCATTCTGCTCACACCTGGGCACAGCCTTTAAAAGGATCTGGAGGGATTTTTGCTGATAAGTCAAAAGTAGTTTATCCTCAGAGGGACAGATGCCTAGTCCATGATTTGCCTTTCCTGCCCAGTCTCACCATCCAGGGCCTAGAGAAGGCAGAAGGTTTTGTCCCCGTTCAATGTTTCGTCTGTACAACAGAATGTTAGTTGTGGTTCTTAGGGTTGTCAAGTAGAGTTTGGACTCACAGCGACCCCATGTGACAGAACAGAGCTGCTCCATAGGCCTTCCTTGGCTGTAATCTTTCTGAGGACAGATCACCAGGTCTTTCTCCTGCAAAGCAGCTGAGTGGGTTCGAACCACCAACCTTTTGGTTAACAAGTGAACACTTAACTATTACACCACCAGAGCTCCTTATACAATAGAATACTTCCTACTCAGCAATAGAGAATGAGCTATTCATACACCCAACATGTTGCATGAAATAATTATGCTGCATGAAAAACAGCAGAAAAAAAGGTAACCACTTAATGCTTCCACTTACATAAATTCTAGAAAATGCAAATTTATCTACAGTAAAGCAATAGTTGCTTAAGGGTGAGAGGCTGGAAGGGCAGATAGAGAGGGATTATGAAGGGACACAAGGTAAATTTGGGAGGGACAGATACGTTCCTTGTTATGGCCAGAGAACCAGTTTCACAGGTGTATACATACACCAAAATTTACCTACTGAATTATATAAAGTATATGCAGATTATTCCATGTTGATTATGCCTCAATAAAGGTATAAAAAATGACTCTAGTGACTCTGCCATCTCACAGCTCCTGCTCTAAGGAGGACAGCTCCTCCCCAGTGGACAGAAGAATCTGATGAGCACTAAAGGCCATTTCCACCCAAGTCGGTGGGAACTCTGACTGGTTCACTAAAGCTACATCCCAAGACTGCGAGAGCTTTCTTTTCAGTGCTAGGGTTCTGTCCTGCACAGTAAAGATGCCCACTCAACCACACAGACAAAAATGTCTTTTGTGGCTGTACCACCCTGTCCCACACAGCCAGTGACTGGAATATTTGTGGATGTACTTTTGCATGGAAATGTTCTAATTTGCTGTTTTCCCCCCAGTCCTTATTATCTGTATCAATTTTCTTTCTTTTCTGGATGCTGAAGGTCTTACAGCCAGTGATCTGTGTACCAAAATGACCTTCAGGTCATATGGTCCTGGGGAACAGCTTCCCTCAACAATGCTGGGGAACACAGAACATGCTCTGGAAACAAGAGATCCAATTCATGCTGCTGCTTGCTCCCAAACACTGGAGGTTCTCCCAAAAACAGGCCCCTCCTCAAGGTGATGTCAGGGCCCACAGGTACCTCTGAAATCCAGACAAGATTCAGCCCACAATGCCCTGCACTCTTACCTGAGCAGCTTTCAGCAGCAATGGAAATGAAATCAAACTCTTTTCTCCCAGCCTGCTGTCTCTTCGGAGGTAGGTACACAAAGTTGGAGGTCTCAAGCTTAACTCAGTTCTCAAACTATCAGACACTGAAAAGAATCCCCAAGTTAAAGACAAGGTAAACAAGGTCTTTACTATTGCACTCATCAAAGCAATGTGAGGCAAGCAGTCCCTGGGTTAGGGGACTTGGGGGCTGGAAAAATTCATCACAAACATCATGTGAGACCAATGATGTTCATCAAGGAAGTAAACTTTCTCTGCAAACCACCAGAAGAGCACAGCTCAAGTTCTCTTGGCCAAGATGGATCCTATCCACACCTGTTCCAGTCAGAGGGGAGGGACTGAGGACCCCCACTGAACCAGGCACCTCAGGAGTCCACCCAGGGTATGGAGAAAAAGTACCGAGATCTGCCTGCCCTGAGGATGGTGACTAAGGTCCCGAAAGATGATAGAACTGAGATAATTTCAGCCCAGGCACTGGCAGTGACATAACTCTGGTAAGGAATGTGAGTTTAGAAAGTGCAAAATCCTTCTGCTCCCATGTGGCTACCACTCTCAAGGTACCTTACCGGTGTATATGCTTACACGGATCAAGTTTAACATGAGTGGCTCCCTCCCAAAGGCTAACCACAGGCTTCTCTCTGTGAGAGTCCTGTTGAGCTGAACAAGAATTAAGTGCACATTCGTAAATTCCACTCCTAAAGCCTTCCTACAGTGTGAACTTTCTGGTGCCGAATGAGGTGGGAGCTTAAGCTGTAAGTTTTACCACATTCACTGCACTCATATGGCCTTTCTCCAGTATGAACTCTTCTGTGTCGAACAAGGTGGGAACTTCTGATGAAGTCTTTCCCACATTCGCTGCACACAAAAGGCCTTTCACCAGTGTGAACCCTCTGGTGTGCCATAAGGTCAGAGCTCTGACTGAATAACTTCCCACATTCAGTGCACTCGTAAGGTCTTATTTCAGTGTGAATTTTCTGATGTTTAATGAGGATGTACTTGTGACTAAAAGATTTCCCACATTCACTGCAATCATAAGGACTTTCTCCAGTATGGGTACTCTCATGCTGAACAAGCGAAGATTTGTGTCTGAAGACTTTCCCACACTCACTGCATTCAAAAGGCCTTGCACCAGTGTGAACTCTCTGGTGTACGATTAGGTTGGAGTGATGACTAAAGTATCTCCCACATTCACTGCACTTATAAGGCATTTCTCCAGTGTGGACTCTCTTGTGCTGAACAAGGTTGTCTTTGCGGCTGAAGGCTTTCCCACATTCACTACACTCATAAGGCCTTTCTCCAGTGTGGATTCTCTGGTGCTGAATAAATGTGTCTTTGCGGCTGAAGGCTTTCCCACATTCACTACACTCATAAGGCCTTTCTCCAGTGTGGATTCTCTGGTGCTGAATAAATGTGTCTTTGCGGCTGAAGGCTTTCCCACATTCACTACACCTGTAATGCATTTGTCCAGTGAGAAAGACTTCCCCACCCTCAGTGTTCTTGCGTGTCTCCTTGTTGTAGGTGATCTTTTGCTGGAGACTGCTCGAGCTGACCTGGAAGTTATTCCACTCCTCCTCACTCTGTATAGAGGGTGTCTCCGGCAGGTAAAATTCTTCATGAACTTGGCACTTTTTCATAAATGAGGCTCTCCCTTCATTCCTTCTGCAGGGTTTCTCTACATTGTACTGCTTCAGATGGTGGTGAAGGTCTGCATCAAACCAGAATTGTCTCCCACATGCCCCACATGTGTATGGCTTCAGTTCCTGGTGGGTTCCCTGGTTTTCAGCTAGGTGAAAAATGTCTTTCAAGATGGGGCCACATATGTCACAAGGGTGGACCGTCTGGGTGGACAAATCTGCCTCGGGAGCACTAGCCTGTGATACTCCTTCTACAGAAACATTCTGCTCAGAAGATGCCTCTGCATCCGTTGTTCCACACCAATAGCCTGAAAGCAGAGAAATGCTGGTGAAATGCGCATTCACTTTGGTGGGAGAGGACAACCCCATCACAATTGTGTGCCTGGAAACCCAGTACTGAGTCCACAGGGTTGTTGGCAGAATGCAGCTGGGGTTAGGGTGAAGGAAGGGCTGCTGGGCAGTACTGGACTCGAAGGGTCACAGAATGCAGGAGGCCTCACAAAGGGCAAAGACAAAAGGCTGGAGTTAGCACAGGGAGGAGAGGTAGGGTCTCTAACCTCCTCCTCTGCAAACAACTTTAAGCAGGGCCCTGGCTGCTGGTGTCAGGTGAGCACTATACAGAAGTGTGTCCAGGCCCAGGAAAATGCAATTAGAAATGAGCTAGTGTTCAAGGACTACTTAAGGATATGTGCACATCCCATGACACGTTACTGTAGAACAATATAGAGAGGACTGCTGAGGGGGCAGTAAAGGGAATGCTAAGAGGCAGAGTACAGAGAAGTGGAGGGTGATTTGGAGTCAGAGATCAGAACACAAATGACAAGTGTGCAAAGTCAAGAATACGGAGAAAAGAAAGAAATGAGGTCTGGCCACTAGTGAGCACAGAAGTTTTCTGGTACTATTTGATCCCAACACTGAGGTCAAACCCTCCCCTAGCTTCCACTCACCAGGGTCGGGCCCATCCAATCCCCTTGCTGTGGCCAGAGTCATAGTCTCTCCATGAGACACCCAGGGCTCTACCCCTTGCTCCAGTTCAGGAACCACAGAGGACCAGGAAGATACAAATCCTAAGGGAAAACATGAGGCAAGTGAGTAGAAAGCACTGGCCCAGAGCAAATCACTCATGAAAGATCTTAAGAAAATGAAATATTGTAAAAAGGAATCTCAGGAATGGGTCTTACAGGGATCCCTGCTTGTTGAATCACACAAGCAATGACCGTGACTGCAATTCATAGCATTAGCAGACCCAAAGAGAAGTCAGTCAGATAAAGGGGCAGCACCTGAGGCACAAGAGTCCAGGGTTATGGACAAAGTCAGAAAGGCCAGAGAGAGGCCAAGCTGAGTATAATCTGTTGGGTGATGACAGGACTACTGACACTTCCCAACAAGGCTTAGGGACAGCAAGAGTTAGGAAGTTGGGAGAGGGCATGATGCACTGCACAGCTGAGCCTGGCACCCAGAGGACTTCTGTGAGGGAGCTCAGGGAAACAGAGCAGTGGCCACGGTCCTCCTGTGTGAAGCGGACAGTAGCCCTGGGGAAAAGGGGTGGGACAATACCTAGCCCAGGAAACTAGGGTATGTGAGCACCTTACCAAGTGAGGCCATGAGTGCCAACTTCTCCAGCATCACATCTGAGCCTTCTCAAGGAGCCCCTACTCTTCCCAGGAGAAGTACACAAACACGTCCTCCAAGGTCACATGGCCCTGCCAAAAAGCAGATAGCTGAGCTCAGGGATATTGTCTCTCTCCAGGACCTCCCCCGCTGCATGTGTGCGTGCGCACACACACACACACACACACACACACACACAACTTTTCCTCACTTTCCTCCCTAGATCCCCGCCTGAGAGGAAACACCAGGCCCTGGGGTGACTGATGCCCACTCCCTCTTCATATCCCCTGCATCATTTTCTCCAGCCCAGAACAGCAGCAGCCAGGTGGGCAGACAGACACCATATAAGGTCTAGGCCTGGCATGCAGGGCCCCACTCCTCTCCTGCCAGCCAATCCCATTGAGTCCCTGTATCATGCCTCTTAGATGCAAACTCCTCAGTATCTCCAAAGCCCTCAGTACCAGGACACTGGGGCCATGAATTCACACTTATCACCATGTGCATGTCACTCTTTAAGCCATATCCCCTTCATCTCTAGGGACACCTACATTATAGGGACCTCCCTGGCTTCCCCATGCTACACTGCACACAGAATCCAGAGAATATGTGACTAATGCAACCAGGATCACACCTGGCCCTAGTCAATGGTCCTACCGACATGGGTAGCCCTAGATCCAACCTTTAAGTTCTCCCTCCCTGGCCCTGTTCTTTGTTTCAGTGCTTCAATTTTAACCATCTAGAAACACATGCAGAACTCAGCTCTCTTCTACTTCTCTGTTGTACACACTATATCCTCCCCAGGCACAGCCTTCCTCTCAAAACCTAACCCTCATTCAAAGTCTACCCCCACTGGCCTCTCACCCCTTGCCTAGGGACACTCTCAGCTGACACAATTTTCCCCTGAAATTTTCCCAACATGACAAAAACTCCCCAGGGCTCCTCAAGAGCCCCCACAAAAGCCTAGTGAGCACACAGAGAGGTGGCCAGCCACCAGCGCTGGCCCATCATCTCTATTACTGCTATGCCTCAGTATCCATATCATGATATTCTCACCCTAGAAGACCACCACCTGCCGGAACCTCTTCTGCCCCCCACCCCATGGATACTTGTTAGGGACTGAATTGTGTCCCCAAAAAAATTTGATTTGTAAATCCTGGCCCCTACATCTGTGGATGTAATCCCATTTGGGAATAGGGTTTTATCATTTTAAGAAAGCCATATCATTGTAGGGTATGTTGCAAGCCAATCACGTTTGAGATACAGAAGCAGCATATCAGGCACAGAAAGAAGGAAGCACAAGTGGGAAAAGACTGAGTCCACATGGAGATCACCAAGGAACTGAGGGACAGAAGCTGAAAGATAAGGATTTTCCCCCAGAGCAGAGACCCTTCTGCTAGAGCTGGTAGCCTAAAGTTGGACCTCTAGCCTCCTGAACTGTGAGAAAATAAATTTCTCTTTGCTAAAGCCACCCAGTTGTGAAATTAAGTCAATACTACCCTTTCTTTGCCTTTTTTAAATTGCCTACCACCCCAACCAAGTTGGAAAGTCTAGAGCCCCCTAGTAGCACTGCTATCATGACATGGAGATTCCCACTCTAAATCTGAAACACAGCTCTACCCCAGTACACTATCTCATGCATGTCTCCAGCTGGAATTCCTCCCCTGAACTTCAGACTTCTTTGTCCAGCCGTGCCCTGCCACTGTCACTTGAGAGTCTCTGGAGCACTGCAGACTTAACATGGCCAAACCTCTAACTCCTGATGTTACCTCTGAAAATCACTCCGAGACTTCCCCATCTCAGTTGACTTTTCCACCCTTACACCTTCTAAGACCAAAAAACATCCTTAACCCCTCCCCTTTTCCCTCACCCTCCAAATCTGAAAATCCAGACAACCATCCTTAAAAAACAGATCGGTGAGCCAACCACATCTGCCACCTTCACCACCACCACCCTGGCCCAGCCATGATCAACAATTAGCTGGACTATTGTCATGGCTTCCTCACTGATGTCCTTCTTCCCTCCTCACTATCACAGTCTTTTCCCCTCTGTGCAGCCAGAACACAACTGTTAAGAACCACAGTCAGATCACTCCCTCCTCTGCTCCAAGCTTTCCACAGTTCCATCACTCTCAGAATACTGGCCCAGCATTTTAGGCTGCCATTCCAGGACTGACAACTGTCCCCCACTCTCTGACCAGACCAGACATAAAGGAGATCTGACGTTTCCTGAACAGTCTCAGCTCAGCTTCACCTGAAGCATTTGCACATGCTAAATTCTATGCCTGGGACACTGGTCCATAACTCATCCACTGCTTGCCAGAAATGGAAACCCTTCCATATAATCCCAGGGCTGAATTCAGGATACAGGGCCTTTGGTGCAGGATCTTGAGGTGCAAAGCCATGTGAAAGGGTAGATGAAGACTCCCAGGATACCATGATTCCCCTCATCAGGTTACCAAGATCAAAGAGGTGGGGATGGGTCAGGTGAGGGCCTGGGAAACTCTACACTCACCTGTGTATGGTGCATAAGTATATCTGTTGCCTGTGAACATGGCAGGAGGAGGGAGGCTGGGAGTGGCAGGTGACCATGGTGGAGTCTCCTAACCCCTGCCCTACCTTTGGCAGGATGATTTTAGGTTCTTATCTAAACTCAGAAACTCAAGACTTCAGCGCTGCCTTCTACTAGCTGTGCCCTTGGACAAAGACCTTTACCTCAGTGTCCTCATCTGTAAAGTGGGAATAGTAACAGTACCCACATCATAGGGCTCCAGTTTGTATCGTATACATTAGCATATGTCAAGTGCTATGAAATCAGCTACCACTGTCCACAAGTTTAACACTTTGGTAAAAGTTTTCTGTAATGGGTTTTTAAAACTTTGGGTGTGTTTCACTATCTTTTAAAGCTTTTAAGGAAATGCTATTTTAAGACTTTATACTGTAATCAAATACTTAGAGGCAAATTAATGTCTCATCTAATTACTGTGTGTGTTTAACCTGTTACATTTATACACTTTTAACTGCCTACCTCTGTATACAGATGGACACTAGTCTATGTATCCATCCAGCCACCTACTACTTACTGCTCTAAAGGTAATTGGGGTTCATCACCTTTCCTTATCTGAGGACTGGGCGAATTGAAGCACCAGTGCTGGGTGGGAGCTGGGTGAGGTCCACTTGCCTGGCTGAGCTTTGTTTTGCTCCAAAGGCAGTGAAGGGTGGTGAATCTACACCACCCCACACCAGTCTCTAAATGTCCTTCTGTGGACACCAGTCAGATCTCTTTCACGTTCTAGGGTTCCTCCCTTCTAAAAGGAGTCTAAAGGACACCTACTCTTTTTTCCATGCCCTCCAATGCCAGCACACTTTAGGGATCAAATGAAATAGCACCCTTAAAATTCCTGGCTCTAAATGCTATCTCTAGGTACAGACTTTATTCAGAGCACCATTCCTCATCCCCTGGAGACCTCTAGCCCAGCCCCCTCCCCAGAACTCCACACCTGCATGTTCTGCTGCCCAGATGATGCCTCTACCCCAAGGTATTTCTTAATCACCTTGTCCACAACTCAACTCCTGTTCCCCATGAAATGTGCTCCCTATTCCGATCTACCCATCCCAATTCTTTCGATGTTCTGGGAATAACAAAATAACAAAGGGTCAAAACAATATGGACAGTCCTCACGCTCCACTTCCACACGTAGCCACATGTGATGCAGCAGGAAATTCCACCCTTAAAAACCTACCCAGAGTCAAGTGCCTCCTCCCCGTCCCCCGGCACTGCCCTGACCTCGCTCCACCACACCCCCGCAGTCTGCTGCCTCCTCACTGGTCTCCCGGCCTCCCTGTCATCCGTACCTCACACTTGTCTGTTCTCCGCTAAGCACACTTTGAAGTATTTTCACAGTTCTCAATCAGATCATGTCCCTTCAGTGTGCGAAACCCTCCACGGCTACACCTCCTCAGCCTGCCCCTCAGTGTGACGATTCGAGACACTCCCTGCTCCCTGCAGATCTGAGGACCGCACATGCCCCCGGTTCAGCTGCAGCTCCAACCCTTGGCACTTGCTGGCCCCTCCGCCTGGAACTCTCTCCCGCACACCGGACACCTTACGGTCACAGCGCATCCCTCCGACCTCCCTCAGGGCCTGCAACACCTCATCACACGGGCTGCAGAAATGACGACCCCCACCGACAACTGCTTCACTGTCCTGGACACTGGACAGTGACCTGAGCAGACGCTCCTTCTCCGGGACTTGCCTCGGAGTCGGCGTATCGAGACGCGAGAGGCCCTGGAGAATGCCGGGTCCATATCATCAGGGCCGCCGCCGCTGAGAGGCGGGCGGTCAGGTCAGAAGCCGGTCACTCTCCGGGCCCCGCTGCGCCTCATAACCACCTCCGCGCAAGGGGACAATGTTTTCTCGCTCACCTACCTGCTGTCGTGACCTCGAACCTGACCCGGCGATTCAGATCTGCGCGAGGAGAAGACAGTTAAGAACCGCCAAGATGTCCGCCTCGGGGAAGATGCTAGAAGTCCCGCCCAGAAGTCTTCCGCACGCACGGAAACGCCCCTCTTCTGGCCTTTCATTGGCTCAGTGCCGCCGCGCGTCGCATACGTTTCTGGGTAATGTAGTTCTCACTGCGATTTCCGCCTTGGGGTAGTCCTGAGCTTCTGGGTAAAGACCTTTTACCGCACTGTGCGATGGTGTCGCTGTCCAACGGTACCCCGTTACACGCTCCTCTTAAAGGCCTGCACCCAGCTCTCGTGGACTGCAGTCTGCACACATCACAGGAAGCATTAGAGACATTCTCTCCGTTTTCGCCCAAAACTGCAAAACCAAACGGACAAAGCACATGAAACGTCACTGTGCATCCACTCGTAAAAGGGAGGTGGAAACCATTCCTTTGTTACTTTTTAAATACGTGTAAAATGAGTATTTGTAGTAAATTGTACGACCTTCATTTGGGTCATGGGCAATCAAAATTGTCCCCACACAAGGACATGACAAAGAATGAGGGATGTTGAGTCCCCCTGAAGTGAGTGGATTAGCGCTGCTTCTGGTGCCCTCGGAAACGTCTCCTGCCGGTTAATTGTGTCCAATACAGCAAAGGACACTGTATTTCTAGGTATTCTTACTCGACATCCCGAGAGATATGTACTTCTTTATAAGAATCTGAGACTGCTCTGAAAAGCAGTGTCGCTCTTTTCTGCTTGGACAGTGTCTGTTATTGTCCCGCGTCAGAGCACACGAACAAATGGGAGATCTGAAACACGAGATAAAGGTTCACAACTTAATGTCATCTCCTTGCTGGGAAGTGATTATTTCAACTGTTATTTTTAAGTACAGTGTCTGCAGGGGGAAATTGAGATTAACCCTTAACAAACACTCATGAAATGCAAATTCCTCAAAGTTATTCATGATGATGATGTAGTTTTTTGAGGATAGTGGCTAAAAAATCTCTGGGGAAACGTATTTGTAACCAGAGTAAAAAGTTCTCAATGAAGTTTGAGTGAGAGACACAGAAGTCTAAGATGTGAAAATGACACCATGCATGTGGCTCTGCTGAAAAGGTGGCCACACTCAGGGCTTTCCCTGAAAAATGTGATGATTTCTCCTTTCTTGAAAATGCTGAGCCACACCAACACCGGGGATGTTTAGAAAAATTGCCAGATTAGAAATGGACAGAGAATTTGTGCAATTCTGTTGATTCACCGCTCAAATGTGCAATGAGCATGCACTGGGTTTCAGGCACTGTCCTAGGTGTCTGGGACACATTAACTCCATATCAAACTCACTGCCGTCAAGTTGACTCTGACTCATAGCGACCCCTCCTTGGGTTTCCAAAGCAGTATCACTGCAGAAGTAGACTGCCCAGTCTTCCTTCCAAAAAGTGGCTGGCAGGTTTGAACCACCAGCCTTCTGGTTAGCAGTCAAATGCTTAGGGGTATGCTATATCTACAGGACATGTCTTGCTGCAAAAAGGGCCTGGTGGCATCCTTCTCTGACTTCATGAGGGGGAGAGAAAATCAACATCAGCAGCCCAAGGCTGATTCCTATGAGGCAGAGGTCAAACATTTACCAATTGTTCCAACTGTTTACCAATTCTGACACAAACTATCCCTCCTATGGCACTACTTTTCTGCTGGGTTCAATAAGTCATGGGAATGGCCATACAGAACTCACAGACAATACTCACAATTATGAGATTTACTAGGGAAGAAATGGGTTAAAATTCTGGATCAGGAATGCCCAGGATAAAATTCTTCCATCAGGACAGCCTCCTCTCTAGACCATGCCCACAGGCAAGCCTCTCTTTGGCCTTTGGCCTCTTGGCCTGGCCTCTGCCCCACTCGGCCAAGTGTTACAAAGCTCTTTTAGCTCTGCTGATAGGTGTACCCACACCACCAGCAAGCCTCCTGCCCAAAGGCACTTAATTTTCTCAGCCTGTGGGCTAGCAAGCCCACTACTCTGTCTCAGGCTGGTCTCTTGGTTCTGCTGCCCCTTTTGCCACTGTCTCTGCCAAGGAGGTCCAGCACAGGAATGCTGGGTCCTAGGATGCACTCCACTCCTGGCTGTTCTCTGTCTTGATGGTGGTGAGAGTCTTTCTGTCTCTAGGAAGGATTGTTTTAAGCTCAGAAGAATGACAAAACTTACCAATCCCCACATCAGGGTTCCATACACCTTATTTCCATAGTCCCACCCCCCAC
>NW_006922281.1:936456-937789 GCF_000298275.1 Orycteropus afer afer | reverse complement strand
TGTCGTTGATACAGAAACAACTTCTTGAGTTCTTAAAAAAACTTTTGAAGTTGTGAATTTCAAAATTTCTCTAGTGCTGCTGTAACAGAAATAACACAAGTGGGTGAGTTTAATAAACATAAATTTATTTTCTCACAGTTTAGGAGGCTATAAGTCCAAACTCAGAGTGCTAGCTCCAGGGGCTTTTTCTCTGTCAGCTCTGAAGGAATGTCTTTGTCCCTTCATCTTTTGCTTCCTGGTTCCTTGGAGATCTCCATGTGTCTTGACATCTATCTTACCAAATCTCTCCTCTCCTAGCTTTTTAAGTATCTTTTATATCTCAAAAGAGACTGACTCCAGACATGACCTACACTACTCCTGCATCATTAACATAACAAAGACAACCCATTCCCACATGGGATTATTACCACAGCCATAGAGGTCAGGATTTACAACACAAATTTCATGCGATTTCATGCGGACATAACTAAACCCATAACATTCCACTCTCGGCCCCCTCAAATTTATGTCCTTGCCACATGCAAAACACATTCACCCTATCATCTCATCCCCAAACTCTTAACTTGAAGTCCAAAATCTCATCTTTTGAATCATCTAAATCTAATATAAATGAGACTTCAGGCATAGTCCATCCTGGGTCAAAATTCCTCTTCATTTGTGAACCTGTGAAATCTAGACTACAAGTTACTGGTTCCCAAAACACAATGGTGGAAGAGGCACAAGGTAGACATTTCCATTACAAATGAGAGAAACTGGAAGGAAAGAGGAGGTAACAGGCACCAAGAAAGTAAAAAATCCAGCAGAACAATTTACATTAGCTCTCAAGGCTTGAAAATAATCCTCAGTTCTCTGAGACCATCTGGGCAATGGCCCTGCCCTCCAGACTCTGCTGCAGCCAGGATCCATCTGACATCAGCAGTTTCTCCTGCTTTATTTTGCTTCTTTGTGTGGACTGTGATGCTCTGTTGTCTCCGAGGCATTGTGACGTTTTTGTGTCTATACTGAATTGGTGATTGTATGTTGGAGTTACTTGCCCACGATTTTCATTTTGTTTTGTTTGTATGTTATCTATGCAAGCAGGGTACTGGGCTGTGCTCCTCTATTTGCTGGTGGGCAGCACTTAGACACTCACCACCTGTCTCCTTTCCTGTTGTCACCCTCTCATATGTTCCTGCCGACCTTGGCAAACACAGCCTATTCTTAGGTCCCTGGAATCTGAATAAGGATGCTATCACTTTAAAATCCAAAATGGTTGCCACTTGTAAAGATTCAAAATGGCTGCACCTTTGGTCACTTTAAATATCCAAAATGGCCACCATGTGTAAACAATTAA
>NW_006922281.1:896647-918231 GCF_000298275.1 Orycteropus afer afer | reverse complement strand
TCCAAAATTGTAACAGAATAAATTCCTGTTTGTTCAAGCCATCCCATTTGTGGTATAGTCTTGTCAGAGCAGCACTAGGTAACCAGAACACTTTCCTTGAAGATTAGGAACAACACAGGGACCATCACTCTCAACATTTCTGTATCACATAGCATTGGCAGTTCAAGGAAGAGAAAAGGGGTTTAAGAGTATAATTAATAAGCATACAGTTAAGGCGGAAATAAAAAAAAACTCTTAAAATTACTTTGTTAATAATGGCATAATTGTAAATGTGGAAAATAAACTAACAGAATAAGGGAGATTAGTAAGATTATAAGAGATAAGATCACTTTATTAATCAATTTGTTTCTCAATACTATTAACAGCAAACAATTTTAAACAAATTGAAAAGCAGTGCATCTAAATGAACATCAAAATGAAGAAGTAGCTAGGGACAAATTTAAAAAGACATGAAATAACATTTACTAAATTAAATTTTAGTAATTAAAAAAAAAAAAAAAACACCTAAATCACTGCCATCAAGTCAATTCCAGCTCATAGCAACCCCCACCGGGTTTCTGAGTTGGTAAACCTTAACAGAAGTAGATTGCCTCATCTTCCTTCCATGGAAGTCCTTGTGGGTTTGAACCACCAACCTTCTGGTTAGCAGTCAAGTGCCTTAGGCACCAGAACTCCTAATCTGTACTAAAACTACAAACAAGAATGAGAGAATTAAAAAATAAAACATAGGTGAGAGAAAACAAAGAAAATCAAAATAATCCCTGGATATACCATGTTCATGGATTGTAAGAATCAAAAATACTGAGTTTAAATCTCCCCAAAATGATTTATACAATCAACATACTACCAATCAAAATCTTAGAATTTTGTAATAATTCACAGACTAATTCTAAAATTTACATAAATAAGGAAAGATATAGAAGATATGTAAAAAAAAAGTTTTTCTATAAACAAAATGGGAGGGGTTGAACAATTCTATATCTCTTCAAGTTTTAATACAAAGCTACAATATGCAAAACAATGTGGTTTCACAGTTAAAGTAGACAAGTAGAAGAAAGAAACAGAATAAAGGCCAGAGATATATCTGCACGTGTCGTCAATGGATGTTATACATTAATACATGTAGTATGTGCCAGTTAAGGTCTGTTCACACAACATCCGATAGTCTGTACCTCTGTGGTCCCATAAGCTTCATTTTTTTCTTTTTTTAATGGAAAGCAGCTCTTCTTTTGGTTATTATCTCCCCCTAATGACTTTAAAAACCTCAAATTCAGACTCTTGTAGCACTGGGCCATGGCTCCTGGGCTTTGTTGAGCAAGAAGGCACAGGCAGCAGATGATCCTCCTGCTCAGGTGGGTAAAAGAGTGGGCAACATGGGGTGCATGCCCACTCCCTCCCTGCTCACTTCCTCTCAATTCCCTCCCACAGCCAGTGCCTCTGGCCTCCGTCAGCAGTATCAGCAGTGCATCAATAGCAAGAGCAGTGACAAGGATAAATGGAAATAGGATCCCATAATGTTTTAACAGGGTGTTCACAAATGTCCAAATCACTAATGTCCTACCTCACAGAACGTATCATGGGGTGACGCATACCTGTAACTTACCAAAGTTAAAGTCATTAATTGAAGTAATTCAATAAAGGATGAACTTTTTCAACAAATACTGCTGGAAATAGTGAATAACCATATGAGGGAAAAACAAAATCTAAATAACTTTGACATTTACCTCATATATATGACCTTTACACAAATACAGGTTAACTCAAAATTATTTATAGATCTCACTTTAAGCTTGAAAGTATAAAATATCTCTTATCTTTGGGTTTTGCAACAATTTCTTGGGTAAAACTATAAGCACAATAGATGAAGAATCAAGTTCACAAACTGGGCTTTATTAAAAATAAAAGTATCTTTCAAAGACAACATCATGAGAAGTAGAACAAGTCAGACTGGGAGAAAATACTTGCAAATTGCATTATCTGATAAAATAATTGAATCCAGCGTACAGAATGAATTCTCAAAACTCACTCATCAAAAAAAACTCTAATTTAAAAATGGTGACAATCATGAAATGATACGCCACATCACTGTTCATCAACCAAACCAAATAAGCCAAACTCACTGCAATCAAGTTGCATCTGACTCATATAGCAACCCCTTCTTGGGTTTCTGAGGCGTTATCACTACAGAAGTAGATTCCCCAATCTGCCTTCTGGTTAGCTGTCAATTACAACACGGTATCACTACACAACTATTAAAATGGCTAGAATTAAAAAGGCAACAATATCATGTTTTGGCCAGGGTGTGAAACAACTGGAACTCTCATTTACTACTGTTAGGAATATAAAATGGTACAAATACAATGAAAAAAGTTTGGAATTTTTAAAAAAAATAAATATACACCTATCATATGCCCCCACCATTCCACTATTAGTTACATACATGCCCAGGAGAAATGACAGCATATATCCATACAAAGTATTATACTTGAATGTTCATAGCAGCTTCATTTTTAAAAGCCCCATACTGGAAACAACCCAAAACAACAAAGCCACCAAAAGTTGAATGCATAAGACAATTACAGTATATCTCAACAGAATACTCCAAAGATAAGAAGCAATGTAATAGTGATCATTTTGATCAGTAATATAATTGACATTGGTAGTATATTGAAAATTCTCAAAATAATTTTGCTAAAAGACAATACAAAAGGTCTACCTGCTACATGATTTATATAAAATTCTGCAAAATGCAAATTGGTCTACAGTGACATATCTGACCTGTGGTTGTCTGAAATGAGGTAGAAAATGAGCTGCAGGAAGGCACAATTAAACACTAACTTTACGAAATTTTCCAAGTGATTGTTATGTTCACTATTCTGTGCTTGTGGTTTTGTGCAGATGCATGTACCTGTTGAAATCTACCAAATTGTACCATTTAAATATGTACTATTTCATGTCAATGACACTTTACTAAGTCTTTTAAATACAAAAGTCTGTGTGTGTGATTACATGTGTATGTATACACACACACACCTTACTGTGTACAATAAAGTGGTAACTACTGTTAAACCATCTCCCACATTCACTGTACTCTTATAGTCTTTCTCCAGCATGAATATTCTTGTGTTTTGTAAGCTTGTATTTTTGGCAAAAACATCTTCCACATTCACTGCATTCATAAGGCTTTTCTCCAGTGTGAATTCTCTTATGTACAGTAAGATGGGAGCTGTTCCTAAACAACTTCCCACATTCACTGCACTCATAAGGCCTTTCTCCAGTGTGGACCCTCCGATGAAAAATTAAGCTGGACTGACTGTTAAATGATTTCCCACATTCACCACATGCATAAATATTTGTTCCTTTATGAATTCTCTGGTGTTGGATAAGGTTGAAGCTTCGACTAAAGGATTTCCCACATTCACTGCATTCATAAGGTCTTTCTCCAGTATGAATTCTCTTATGTATATTAAGACTGGAGCTTTGGCTAAAGGATTTACCACATTCACTGCACCCATAAGGCCTTTCTCCAGTGTGACTTCTCTTGTGTACAATAAGGTACGATCTATTCCTAAACAACTTCCCACATTCTGTGCACTCATAAGGGCATTCCCCAGTGTGGATTCTCCAGTGTTCAGAAAGGGTGTAGCTTTGAGTAAAGGATTTCCCACATTCACGGCACTCATAAGGCCTTTCTCCAGTGTGAATTCTCTTATGTAGTCTAAGATGAGATCTATCCTTAAACAGCTTCCCACATTCACTGCACTCATAAGGCCGTTCTCCAGTGTGGACTCTCCGGTGTTGGATGAGGGTGGAGCTACTGCTGAAGAACTTCCCACATTCACTGCACTCGTAAGGTCTTTCTCCAGTGTGGATTCTTCGATGTTTAACCAGGCTAGAGTGACTGCACAATGATTTCCCACATTCTTCACATTCATAAGGACTTGCTCGTGTGAGTTCTCTGATGTTGAAAAAGGGTATACCTTTGGCTAAAAGACTTCCCACATTCAGTGCACTCATAAGGCCTTTCTCCAGTATGAATTCTCTTGTGTGCAATAAGGTGGGAGTTATTCCTAAATAACTTCCCACACTCACTGCACTCACAGGGTCTTTCTCCAGTGTGGACTCTTTGATGCTGAATGAGGCTGGAGGGATCACGCAATGATTTCCCACATTCTCCACACTCATAAGGATGCAATCCTGTGTGACTTCTCTGGTGCTGAATAAGAGTATACCTTTCACGAAAGAATTTCCCACATTCACCACACCCGTAAGGCCTAACTCCAGTGTGAACTCTCCTATGTTTTGTAAGGCTGCCATTTGTGCTAAAGGATTTCCCACATTCACTACATTCATAAGGCCTCTCTCCAGTGTGAATTTTCTTGTGTTCACTAAGTTGGCAGTTTTGGCGAAAACGTTTCCCACATTCACTACACTCAAAAGGCCTTTGTCCAGTGTGAATTTTCTTGTGTTTAGTAAGTTGGCAGTTTAAGCGAAAATATCTCCCACATTCACTACACACATAAGGCCTTTCTCCTGTGTGGACTTTCTGGTGTTTTACAAGGTTGGAATTATGGGTAAAGAATTTTCCACAGTGACTGCACCTGTAAGGTCCCGCATCCGTGTGTATTCGCTGGTGGTTATTAAGGCTGGAGAGGTACCTGAACAATTTCCCACACTGACCACACTCATGCGGCCTTTTTCCAGTTTGAATTCTGTGCTCCTGTACAAGTCTGTAATTGCACTTGATGGGTTTCTCACATTTGCTAATCTCACAATGCTCCTTTCCAGTAGAGACACTCTGGTGAACAAATTTGTGTTTGCAGGTAACATCTTTTCCACATTCACAGCTGTAATGACACTTTCCACTATGAAAGGACTCCCCATACTCAAGCTCAGGTAGGGGTTTCTCATTGTTGGGTGTGGCCTGGTACTGGAGAAGGCCTGAAGGGACTAGGGAGTCCTTCCCAGCCTCCACAAAAGAGAAGAGCTGCTTGGACAGTTGGAATCTGCAGTTCTTCACCAACAAGTTCCTGCCCATGTGCATCCTGAAGGGTTTCTCTCCACTGTGATTCTTCTGTTGCTGGGGAAGATCTTCACTAAGCCAGGAAGCTCTCATACACATTCCATTCAAGTATGAGTTTTCTCCAGGGCTTGCTTTGTGCTCAGAGAGATGCAAAATGTCATTCAAGACTGAAACACACCTCTTACAGGGATGAGGCTTCTGGGTGGATGGACCTGCCTGTGGAGGGCTGACCTGTGACACTCCTCCTACAGAAACACTGTGCTCAGAAGACGCCTCCTCCTCCTTGGTTCCATGGCAACACCCTGAAAGCAGAGAAATGCTTTAATGCACATTTCCACTGTGAGGAGGAAAATGCCTACTGAAAATGCATGCTATCACAATAATTACTGACCATGGTTGCACTACATGATTAATGTAACTGATACTACTTAATTACATATATGAAAAACTGTGATTTAAAAAATGCTGTCACATATTTACAAGATTTGGAAAAAAAAAAAAAAAGTCAGGAAATGAGTGCATAGGACTACTCTGGCAGATGACACTGTGGAGAGGTAAGAAAGTAGCTCCTGCAGTTCTGGCCTTCATCACAGAATGGGGGTGGCCTCACCAGAGGCAGGCCAGGAGTGGGGTACAGCACAAGAAGTGGCAGCGTTTTCCAACACTCTCCTTTGCCATCAGGACTCCATGCTGCTGACACAAGCATGATGTGCAGGGGGTTAGCTGCGCTCAGAGAAAACGCCACTGGAACCAACGGTTGCTGTCCAAGGGCTCTTTAAGCATATATGCACATCTCATGACACCTTATGGGGGGGGACTAATGCTGGAGGATGCTGCAGGGGGAGCACTGCAATCAGATGACATATATGGGAAAAGCAGGGGCAGATAAGGGCTAGAATTCATAGTTGAAATGACTAGTCAGCAAAGTATCAAGTACAGGAAAATGGGGTGAAATGTGTTCCTTTACAGGGTCTTTTCCTTGGTGCTGTGGAAAAGGTCCACTAAAAATGTGGCAGTGACTATCAGTCATAGTTACACCACATGATCAATGTAACTGATGCCACTAAATAATACAAGTGTAAACCTTGATTTAGAAAATGCTGTGCTATAGAATTTACAAGAATAAAGAAAAAATGTGTCAGATGTCAAGGAATGAATCAACAGGAGTATTCTGGGCAGATGAAAATCTAGGGAGGGTGAAGCAGGGCTCTTTGCAGTCCTGAACTTTATCACACAACGTGGCCAAACCAGAACAAATACAAGGTGCAGCGCAGGAAGAATAAGCAGGGCTTCCCTTTTCTGTCACAAGGCTTTAGCAGAGGTTTATCTGATGGTGACAAGTGTATGATGTGCAGAGGGTTAGCTGTGCTCAAAGAAAACACAACTACAACCAGGTAGCTCATGTTCCAGGGCTGTTTAAGGACATGTGGACACCTCATGACACATTACATGTAGGCCTATGTTGGGCAATGTTGTAGAGGGACCAGTAGAAAGACAGGTGAAATGTAGAGGACAGAAGGTAAGGGTAGTCAGGGGCAAAAGTCACAGCTGAAGGAAAAGTCAGTAAAAGGAAAAGTGTAGGGAAGAAAAGACAGATATGAGGTCTGGCCACTGGCAGCGAAAAAAAAATTGTGGTGGATACAGGACAGGTTTCCAGTCCTGATGTCATGCCCTCTCCCAGCTGTGTCTCAGCAGGGCCACGCCTCCTCTAACACCATCTTGCCATTTTCACCTTGAGAAGTAATCAGGGCTGTCCTTGAAATCCATCTCCATAAGACCTGCATGATGTACATCCTAAGGCAAAGACAGAACAAGGGAGCAGCTAGCATGGGCCTAGAGCAAGGCAGCCACGAAAGGCCAAAAGGAAAAAAACATTGTATGATTAAGGCTGTGTGTCAACGTGTGTTGGCCATGATTCTCAGAGGTTTGACAGTTACAATGTAGTCATTCCCCATGATGAGATCTGATATAATGCAATCACCTCCATGATGAGATCTGCTGTGAGCAGCCAATCAGTTAAAAGGCGGTTTCCTCAAGGGTATGGCCTGCTTCCATTATATATGGACGTTCTGGTAAACCTCTCTGGCTTTTTGCTCCATTTGGATCGCTGCTCGAATAATTTCTTTTACAAGGATCAGCACAAGGCTGATTCCAATGAGGCAGAGGTTACATGTCCCAACTGTCCAACTTTTCCAAACTGCTGTACCACTCCATCACCTCTAACATCAACTGCTCTTCCTCCCCTCAGTACTCTCCCTCCTGTCTTAGGATTCCATATCTTGCTGTAATGTCTCACAGAACTCATGGAAATGGCTCATGCAGCTGTGGAGGCTGGCAAGTCCCAAATATGTGGGTCAGGCGTCAGTCTGGAGGGTTCTCCTCACTCATGTGGTTGCAGGAGCTGATAAACCCAAACGACAGGTCGGACAACTGCTGTTGTCTCAAACACCAAGAACTGGGGGTGAAGTTATGACAACTGCGACAGTGAAGATTGTGTGTCAACTTGGGTGAACCTTGACGCTAAATGGTTAAAGCTGCTGTGGTGTGGTCTTTCCTATTTCCCTGAGATAAACTCTCTCTATATATATACAACTGGTTTTGCTTCTTTAGAGATCCTAGCCTAAGACAGCAAAAAGCCAGATGGAGGATCCAGAGCAAGAGCAAAGTTTGCCAGAACATTCACATACACACCTTTAAGGAAACTAAGGGTGGTGACTTGAGTCACACACTCCAGCAAGATGGGACTCAAGATACATCCCACCCTAATCCTGCATCATCAACTCAACAGACAACTCACCCCAAAATGGGACCATAACCAGTCACAGAAGCTAAGATTTACAATACATTACAGAATGGAGGACTATGGCTAGAAGGGCCATACTAAGCAATTCACTGCACTGCAATCCCGCATATGGTTTGTTATTACCTGACCTCTGGTTCCTTGGATTTGAACTAGCAGCATATTGTATTGCCTGCTGATCTTGAAACTGTTGTCTTCACAGCCTATGAGCTAGCAGCCTGCCATCTTACCTGCTGATTTTGGCTTGATCAGCCCCTGCAGCTATGTGAGGCAGGAGAAGCCTCCCGCCTGATGACTCCATGGACTCGGGACTTGCTATCCTCTACAACTGTGTGAGCGATTCCCTTGAGATCTCCCTCTCCCTCTTGCCCTCTCTATATATGCATACACATAAGCATCACTGGTTTTGTTCCTCTAGAGAACCCAGCCTAAGACACATTATTACTGGACTAGGATCATGTCAGTAGTGACCATAACAACACCTGGAAGTGTTTTCACAGGCAGGCAGGAAGTGTCGCTAGAGGAAGGGGGCATAACTTGGAGCACAGAGGTGATGTAGATGTGGACATATCACCTGGGCAGGGAAGGGTGGGATCTATTGGGCTGAACGGAAGACTCCTGACTACCTGACTGTTCTCTGCATACTCTCAGGTGACAGGTGGTGGTGCTTGGGGAGCAATTGCTCAGGGCAGTGTACAGCACATGTGTCAAGAGAGTAGGGGAGGGAGCAGAACCCAGTCTCACTCTGGGAGGGCAAAGCTTTCCCTGGGGAAAAGCGGAAAGACAAAGACTAGTTCAGGACACTGGGGTGGGCATGAGGGTCTTACCCAGAGAGGTTATGACTGCAAAGTTCTCCAGCATCACATTGCTATACAGTATCCTCTGAGCCTCATCAAGGAGTCCCCACTCCTCCTGGGAGAAGTCAATGGCCATATCCTTAAAGGTCACACAGCCCTGCCATGATGGGGACAACAGTTCATTCCATGATTAGCTGTTGTGCTAAGACTCTAAGTTCATTCTCCCACATCCCTCCCCCACTCACTCTCCTCTCTATCCACTATCTGAGAGGAGACACCAGGTGCTGGTGTCATGAATGCCTGCACTTCTCACATGGTATCCCCAATCTCTGTGTCAGCCCATAGCACCAAGAAGCAGGTGGGCAGATAGGAGAGATAAGCTATGGGCCTGGCACTAGGGCAATGTGAGCATTCTCTTTGCAGGCATTTCCCAGGGGTCCCCCAGATCATCCTTTCAAATACAACAATATGGGCTTACCTTCATCCTTAGGTCCCTAGCACAAGGCCCTGGGCCATCAGTTCACACTCCTCTCCATGGACACACTTCTCTTTGTCCCACATTCCCACCCACTCTGCATCCCCACAGCCTCCTTCCCAAGTGTGCCCCACACCACAGCATCTCTCTGGCCTCCCCACTTTATACATGGCTTCTCGAGAGGCTCAGAGAACTGAAACAGGATCCAGGTACACTCCAGACCCGTTAGTCTCTAACGTCAGAGGCAGCACGGAAGCTGCTGGGAAGTCCTCCCTGGCGGACCAACCTGTGGTCTCTTTCACCTGTGCCACACTTGCCCCACCTCACACAGCCCTCTTCTCATCAACTAAGACTCCTGAAAAACCAGGCCCCAGTGGCCCTCCAACCCAGGCCCGGTGACTTTCCCAGAGACTCCCTGTAGCCTATCTGCTTTAATTAAACCTCTTATGTTCCACCAAGGGTCACAAATATACCCTGATGAGTTGGCAGGACCATGAACATACTCATGCCCATCCATCCCTTGGAAGGCTTGCTCACCTATCTGGTCATTCTCTTTCTTGCTCTCTTCACATGGCCACTTTCTTCCATCTCCGTCACCCCAACCATAAGCTAAGCAAGGGACCCGGTCCTTGGCCCTTATTTTCCCCTTCCTATCCTGCTACTAGCACTACCATCACAACCAGGCTCCCCTCTATTCAGTGTGATGCACCACTCCTTCCCGATCCACCCACTGGCCACTACGTTTGAAGATGTCTCCATCCTGAATTCCAGACCTGTACACTGCTACCAAACACACACACACACACACACAACTGCACCAACAAGCAACAAACCATGATAAATGGAGAAAAGATTGATGTTGTCAAGGATTTCATCTTACTTGAATCCACAATCAATGTCTATGGAAGCAGCAGTCAAGAAATCAATGACTTACTGCATTGCGCAAATCTGCTACAAAAGATTTCTTTAAAGTGTTAAAGAACAAAGATGTCACTTTGAAGACTAAGGTGCACCTGATCCATGCCATGGTATTTTCAATAGCTTCATATGCATGTGAGAGCTGGACAATGAGTAAGGAAGACCGCAGAAGAACTGATGCATTTGAATTGTGGTGTTGCCAAGGAATACTGAATGTACCATGGACTTCTAGAAGAAAGAAAAATTCTGTCTTGGAAGAAATACAGAGGGAATGCTCCTTGGAAGTGACAATGGCCAGACCTTGTCTCACCTACTTTGGTCATGTTGTCAGAAGGGACCATTCCCTGGAGAAGGTTATCATGCATTGTAAAGTAGAGCATCAGTAAAAATGGGGAAGGCCTTCCACAAGATGGACACAGTGGCTGCAACGATGGGCTCAAGTACAACAAAAACGATGAAGATGGCACAGGACCTGGCAGCGTTTCATTCTGTTGACACCACTCGTAGGGTCGCTATGAGTTGAAGCCCACTCGATGACACCGAAGAACAAATGTCCAAATGCCCACGTGTGGTGCTGTGCATCACTTAACACAGCTCTTCTAGTCATTCATGGGCTTGTGACTCCCACAAAATGATTGGGGGGGAACATGCAAATAAGGTGTACAGAACCCTAATGAGGGAATTGGTTAATTTTGGCTCTCACTAGACTTAAAATGAGCCAGCACAGAGACACAGGGGAAGGGACCTCACTAACAGCAAGAAAGAAGAGCCAGGACTGGAGCATATCCTTTAAACCTGGAATCCCTGAGACGAGAATCTTCTACACCCAGGAGGCAGAAAGAGGTGGAATACCTGGGATGGCAAGAAGCAGGTGACTAGCTTCCCAGCCTCTCCAGGACTACTCATAACCACTTAACTGTACTAAAGTATGCACCCCAGGGGAGGTAGTTCCTGCTGGTGATTTTTAACCTCTGGTATCATTAAATCAGAAAATGTGGGTTTACATAATTAATCTTGTAACTGGAAAAAATGCTTTCTGTACCCATACACCCGTGGTTGCAGGATTATACTGCCTGAGTTTGAACAAAGCTTGGCAATAGGATGGTCAGGCCAGGTGCAGCTGAACAAAAGTCCCTTCCTCTTAGCTCTTTTCCCTACCCTCTGAGGTGTAAAACCCCCAGACCCCTTTGCCTCACATTCTTTCACCTGCAACATAAACTTGGAGCATTATGTGTGCAGAAGCGATTTTGGGTCAACTCACCCTGAGGGAGATGGACTGGACGACAAACCTTGCCCCATTTATTGGCATCCTAACTGCTGTGTAAGTAATTGAAAGCTTATAAAATGCCACTGGTAACAGCACTCCATTCCTGAGAGCTGCCTCCCTCCAAGAGTGACTTTCCATCACAGCTCATCGCAGTTCTTCATCTCAGCTGATGGAGCTTCCGTCCTTCTGCTGAAAATAAAAACCTCGGGGTTTTTATTTACCTCCCTGACTCCTGTCTTTCCTTCTGCCACAATAAAAATCAGAACAGCCAGACAGAGCTACTTAAGACAGATCTACTAATAGACAGAGCCAGAATGCAACCATTCCTCCCAGTTCCCCAGCAACCACAAGTGTCCAGCCACCTGGCCTAGTGTCGTTGCCACCTCACTGGTCTTAACAATCCCCCTCTGTAATTGCATCAAGCCAGCCTCCAGCCTAGATGATGCCCCGGCATCCCTGCTGAGCCCCACCCTCATCCTGTGAGCTGTGCCCAGGTACTTGTGCTCCCAAATCCCAGTTCCATTTCTCAGCTGCCCGACTCAGATGTTCTCCATAGCCACTCTCCCTTCGTTCCTGCTCCTTAGTGTCTAAAGGACGAATTATCACAAACTCCACAGAAATCCTCTCTGCCCACACTCAACCCCTAAGAAAAGCTGGGCCTCAGGTCTGCTTTCTCTCTCTACTTGTGCTGAGGGCTCTGGGTGAGCTGTGAACCCCAAGACCTGTGAGTACTAACATTCTGTGTTGCGTCTCTGTGTCTTGTGCCTGAAACATAACTTTCCATCCAGGGCAATATACATAACCTGAGCTGCTGGACATCGCCCCATGGCCCTCCCTCCTCTCCAATTGACAGCCAAGCTGAAATCAAACATACTGAGGACGATCTGGGACGAGGATGGGATAGAACAGTCATCTTGACAAAGGGCACAAAATGTCTTTTAACTGCAACTGGCTTACTAATGTCATAACTCAAACAACTTGGTTTTGGAGGCAACTAGGGTTTGGTGGAGACCTGTTGTGCTTCGCTTCACGTCACTGCTGCACATGGCCTCTGCTGTGTACCGCCTAGACTCCGCCTCTGCTGTGTACCTCTGCTGTGTACCACCCAGGCTCAGGCCCTGCCGTGTGCTGCCCAGGCTCACCCTCTGCTGTGTACCACCGCTGTGTACCGCCTAGACCCCACACCCTAAATCATCAGTCCTGCCATAACCAGCATGAGTCCTAAGAGGTGAGGGCAATACTCTGTCTCCCGTTCAAGCGTGGATGCGCTGGCAGGGCCCAGTGATCCCAACCCTTCCCGTATGAATGCATTTCCCAAAGGACTGCTGCAGTGGGTACTGTTGGTCCCATCCCTCAGATGATATCACCCCAGCCCAAGAGGTTGTCACTGGCACAATGTCTCAGAGGACATCACCTAGCCAAACAAGTCATCATTAAAAATGACAATGCCACAGGTGACAGTACCCCACCCACAAATATGATGTTGCCTGGTACATGTCCACCTCAAGGGACTCCCACTCCAGCCATCCTCGGAAATATGCAGACACCTGACTGTCCCTAGGCCAAATGAAGTGTTGCAAACCAAAAACCAAGATCTTCAGCTTTGCCTAAATAGATTTCCTAGAGATGACCCCCTGGAATGGTATTTCACTGAATTATGTGTTTATCTAATAATAACTCTGCCTCTACAAAGAGTCCTGCAAAACAGGAGTAGGTTCTCTGCCAAATGCCCGGCAGTACCAGAAGCCATTTTATCTCGCTCAAGGCCAAATGATGTATTCAAAACAAAACCTATCAACCCAACCCTACAACACTTCCTTTCTGTCCCGTCTTCCTATATCCATACCAGACCCACCCTTATGTAGTGAAGCTTAACTATGACTTCTGCAGAACCCCAGCTCACTCCAAGAGCTCTTGACCTTTTAACTCCCCTATGACCTCACTCTCCCTCCACCAGCACATCTAGGCCACCAATGTTCAGCACCAGGCACACTTCCCCAACTTTCCCCTACCTCACAACTTTAACCCCTCCTAGCTTGCCACCTCCCATGTGGAATGGGGTGTCTTTTATTTTCACTAAGAAACTGCTAGGTTTGTCACCTGGCTGCCTCTTTGTACAACCTAGTCCTCCAAGATGATCCTGCTGACATCCTCAAATACACTAAGGATCAATGGATTAAGGGTCTGCTCCTCTGGCTTCTCTATTAGTAAAAACTGCACTCATTATAAATTCCAATTGTTCAAACCTAGGCCAGTCTGGAGTGGCTACCACAAGCACTTTACCACTAATTTGCCTTGGCTTATATATTTCCTAGCTCTGATTTCCTTGTAACTGCACTACAGGAAAGCACATACTGCAGATTGATAACAAATAGGTCAAAATCCCCAGTTTCTGGTCTGAAAACCCTTTAACCTTTTTCACCATGCAAAACTCAGCATCTGGTATGTAATGCAGTCCTTTCCAAAAGGAGTAACATAACACCCATTTTTTGTTCTCCTGACAGGCTCCTAAGACACCATGGGAGGAAGTGACAGGTTCCCTAGGCTTACCTCTACAAATCTATCCCCAAAGAATTCTGCCCACTGGGCTGCAACTTCAATTCAAGGGTGATCTGTAAACATCACTCTAGGCATCTTGATTCTAATGGGCCTGACTGGAGTAGGTGCCAGCATAGCTGCTGTGGTCCCCCAGAAGTAAGCAATTGAGGCCAACATCCCTGACTGAACACATTCAGCAACTAAATGACCCCTTTGCCCTCATGTACAATCAGCATGAATCTCTGGCCCAAAAAGTGTTAGACAACAGACTAACTGTAGAGCACCTATTTGTTCACAAGGGAGGAATCAGTGCTCTGCCAGAAGCCACTTGCTGCACATTCATTAGCCATTCAGGGTAGGTACAGGTCAATGCATAACAAATGGCCCACGATGTTAAACTCTTTATAATATAATCCAAGTCTCCCAACAGATCCCTGCTGCCCCTGAAATCTCTGGTATGTTCTCCTGGCTGGATCTCTGCACATGGGGGCAATGGCTCCACATGGGTCTCCAAGCTTTAGTTTGCATTTTTATTGCACTTGTGCTTTTCCCAGCTGTTACCAAATGTGTGTTTTCTGGGCTACAACACTCCCTCATCTTATCATTTAACATTTCTGCCTGCCAAGCCGTGTACTTTCTCTTGCCTCCATCTTAGATGATGTTTCAGCATCCATGTTGAACTCCTTCCTCGCCCTATTAGCTGGCACACTATACCCCACTGCAGCTACATGCACCAGATAACCAAGCAACTGAAAACAGCCAAGTTTTTCACTTCGCAGCCCCACAGCTGCCTAACTCACCTTCCATGGCCATTCCACTCTTTAGTTTCAAAAGGACCAATGGTCACTTACCCCATGAAAATTCCCTAACCAAAACCTCAAACCAAAAGGCTGTGTCCCAAGAACTTGTTCTCCCTCTCTACCAGTGACATCCTTGTGTGTGCTATGGTCTATTGGCTTATGGTGTAGTCTCTTAGACCTGTAAATCATAAACTCCTTTATTTTCATTTACCTGTCTGTGCCTGAAGTGTGACTTTCCATCTATGAGAATATAAGTAACCCGGGCTGTGGAAGATTGGTCCCTGTGCTCTAAGCCTTGGGCTAACAGCTGAGTTGAAATCAAACACACACAGAACACCCTCACCCCCAGAGTCTGGTCTCCATGGTGCAGCCACAGGGAATCTGAGTAATCCTGTGGTGACATCATCTCCCTCCTCTGCTCCAAACTCCCACTTTTTCCCACACCTCCAGAATAGACACTCAGCTTCTCAGGAAGCCATTCCAAGCCTAACTCCTGACCTTGCTCACTGCTCTTAGGAGAAAGGATGCAGAACTGAGGTCCACTGTTAGACAGATAGAGATAAGTAATGATTTGGGTGAAGAGAAGGGCAATTTACCAAACGTGAGTGATCATTATAGTGTAATTGAGGAAGAGACAGAACTGAGGTCTTTGAACACTTCCAAGTTCAGCCTTGCCTCCAAGCACTTGCCCACACGGGCACCTATGCCTGGGGAAACCTTCCAGACCTCATGCCATTGGTTACCAACAGGAATGCCAGAGCCCCTGGAATGAATTTAGGGTGTGCAGTGTCCCCAGGATCAAGGCCAAGAACAGTTGCTGGTGATGACACCCAGGACACCACAAACCAAAAACCAGACGGGTGAGGTCAGGATCAGTGAGATCCTGGGCCACCCTTCGCTCACCTGTGTAGGGTCCATAAGTACTTCCGAAGCCATGGGAATCTAGCAGAAGAGGGTGTTGTCATAGGCCGTGACCAAGGGCTCGGTCCTCCCTTTGGCTCTGACAAGGGTCATGAGATCTCGGCTCCTCAAGCCTCAGTGCTGCTCCTAGAATCGTGTCATCCTGGAGAAGGGCTAACTCCTAGCCTCACTGGCATAACCCCTTCCAGCCCGTCCT
This sequence comes from Orycteropus afer afer, assembly GCF_000298275.1. NCBI lineage: Eukaryota > Metazoa > Chordata > Mammalia > Tubulidentata > Orycteropodidae > Orycteropus > Orycteropus afer. The sequence goes on along the minus strand of NW_006922281.1, from coordinate 902,496 downwards.
TCCTCTGAGCAGCTTTATTATCTCCCTCTTGTTCAGAATCCTCCATGGCTGCCAACGTCCTCACATTGAAGACACAACTCCCCAGCCTGCCATCCAGAGGCAATTCCTAACTGTTCCCTGCAGATAAGCAACGGACCCCACGTTTCCCTGTTGCTCGGGCTCAGCCGCACCTGCAGCCTATGTCCTGACGGTCCCTGTGCTCCACAGGGGCCTCTCCCCGACCCATCACACTGGTTTTCAGGAAACGCAATCCCCATCAGGACCGCCCCTTTGTTCGGGAACAGGGCCTGGAGATGCGGGTCAGCACGGGCAGGCCTGAAGGATACTCACTCACCTGAGCCGGGTGCCTCAGCGCGGCGACCGCCATGAAGCCTGCGCGCGGAGAGGCCGGGAACTCCGGCGCCGGGGCGGGGATCAGTGAGCTGCGCTATGCCCGCCCGGGCACGGGGCAAACGGTTGTGTGCAATCGGTACAAACACTACGCTTGTCACTTCTCGGCTCCGTGACCTCTGTGTCCACCCAGCCAGCTGAAGTTCTGACAAGTTAATACACCTTACTGTGATAAAATGGCTGCCAGAAGGAAGACGCCGGAAGCCCCGCCCAAGGGACTGCGCGTACTCGGATGCGATTAAATCAGAGATGTCTGGGTAATGTAGTCCCTGCATCTCTGCAAGGCCGGATAGAACCAAAAACCCACTGCCATGGAGTTGGAGCGGACTCATAGCGACCCCTCCTTCGATTTCCGAGTCCAAATTACGGAAGTAAATTGCTCAACCTTCATTCCGAGGAGTGGCTGGTGGGTTTGAACCAACAGCCTTCTGGTTAGCAGTCAAATGCCTTAGGCACTATGTCATTAGGTGCTCCAAAGACTACCAATTCCAACGTGCATATTATTCTAGTCATTCAGACACAATATACATCCATTGGTTGCCAAAAACTAATGTATGTAGTTATTTCAGGTGCCCTTTTGGCACAGGGATTAAGCACTTGACTGCTAATCAAAAAGTCAGTGGTTCAAACCTACCAATGGCTCCATGGGAGAAAGAGGAGACAATGTGCTCCCATAAGGATTACATCCTTGGAAACCCTATGGAACACTTTCACTCTGTCTTACAGGGTTGGCATGAGTCGAATTCTCAACACCAATGGAATGTAATCAGTGGCAGATACAGCTCTGGGAAAAAATCTGAGCGGCCCTCAAGTCTGAGGAGACATTTAAGCTGTTTTTATACTTATGTTTTGGGTGTTTGTGGGCTGGGTATTCCAATTACTAACAAAGGCATTTATTACTAAGAGCTGTGAAATTGAGCAGAGGGAATTCTGAGCAGCATCCATATACAGCTACTGTGGCAAAGCTTAATGGCCTCCAAATTACTGAGAAGGCAGGCAGTGTTGAACAAAACCCCTCTGGCCCCTTGGTCAAAATAGGAGACAATTTTACATCCAGCATCATCCATGAAACATTTCCATCCAAAAGCCATCATGGTCTGTGGGATCCCTCTGAAGAAGAAAGCTGTTTGCTAAAACCAGCTGGTTGAGAATCAGGTCTGTGGGCCTCCACTTGTGTCCAGTCAGCAAAGTGACGTTACAAAGACAAGCAAGGTAGCGATTGAATAGAATCCCTACTCCACTCTCAGTGAGGCCAATGATCCCCATTGCTAGGCTGACAGAACTCATTACATCACTGTCTAAGAGACACTGATTCTAACTGGTAAGAAAAAAATAAACAAAAATGTGTCACTTTCACCTTAGCAGCCAGGTCTAAAGATAAATGTAACACATATTTCCCCACATTTGGTAATATATTTTCTCACATTAAAAGAGTATTTTTAAAATGCGCTTATCAGTTCAAGTTATTAAGGTCATATGTTGCAAAAAAAACCCTACCTGGCCATCTATACACAGCTATTTGAATGAACAATGAACCAGTGACACAACTGAACACCTCATGGGATTTGGTTTCTTAGGTCTAGGCTCATGGTTTCATGGACATTTAAATTACTTTAGTGTTTCCATTCTGTGGTTTTGTTCACTGCATTGTGCCTGAGGTCTTAAAAACTTGCAAGTGGCCGTTCCAAGTACAACTGGTCTCTGATCATCTGAAGCAACAGTGGACGAAGTCAGGAACAGGAGGAAATGAAAGCATGGCTAACTACCTCCATGAAAAACTGCCTCCGTTGCCAGGAGACCAGAACTGCATGATGCCCGGCTACCATTACTGAATGTTTCCATCAACAATTTTATAGCAGAATCTTAATCAAACAGAGTGAAATGCAGCACAGAATTTCAAATTTTGGTGTTTAACTTGTGTGGGACCTATGTTGTTGTTGTTAGGTGCCATCAAGTTGGCTCCAACTCACAGTGATCCGATGTACAACAGAACGAAACACAGCCCAGTCCTGCTCCAGTCTCATAATCCCTGCTGTACCTGAGCCCATCATTGCAGCCACTGTGTCGATCTATATCACCGAGGGCCTTCCCCTTTTTTATGACCCTCCACTTTACCAAGCACGATATCCTTCTCCAAGGAATGATCCCTTCGGACAACATGACCAAAGCGGTGAGACAAAGTCTGCCCATTCTCATTTCCAAGGAGCATTCGGGCCGCACTTCATCCAGGACAGATTATTTCACTCTTCTGGCAGTCCATGGTGCTTTCAGCATTCTTCACCAACACAACTCAAAAGCATCAATTCTTCTTTGGTCTTCATTATTGTGTTAGGCTGCGTTCTCTAGAGAAGCAAAACCAGTAAAGCTTATATATACGTATAGAGAAAGAGAAATTTATCTTAGGAAAATGGCTCACATACTTATAGAACTTGGCAAGTCCCAAGTTCTTGGATCAAACGTCAAGCTGCAGGCTTTTCCCGACTCACACAGCTGCAGAGGCTGATGAGCTCAAGGATGGTAGGCAGTTCCGGCTGTTGACTCCAATGAATGATGAATCCACGATCTCCAGGCCAAATGGTGGATTGTTCACTCATGGACAGTTGTAGGCAGGACAACAGGATCCTAATCCACCATTCTCCAGGGAATGGTTCCTTCTAACAACATGACCAAAGTAGATGAGACGAAGTCTGGCCATTCTTGCTTCCAAGAAGCATTCTGGCTGCACTTTTTCCAGGACAGATTTGTTAGTCCTTTTAGCAGACCATGGTACTCAGCATTCTTATCCAACACCACAACTCAAAAGCATCAAGTCTTCTTCGCTCTTCCTGAGGTAGGTGGCCCAGGGCTGGAGGTAGTTGGGCCCAGAGCTTGGGGGCTGCTTTTCACTTGAGGGCAGCTCTAGGCGGCCCAGGGCTGGAAGCTTGCTTGGAGGAAGCTCTTTATGAAGGCTGGGGCTGCGGTAGGCAGGCCGAGGCTCAGGGGCTGCTTTTTCCTTGGGGGCAACTCTATTTTAAGGCCATTGCCCAAGGTAGGCAGGTGCAGAGGGGTTAGGAACAACTAAGGGAGACAAACTTGTGTGTCTGTCATCCTGTGGTGGCTTATGTGTTGCTGTGAGGGTGGAGGCTACACCACTGTGTTGAAAAATGCCAGCAGGGCTACCCATGGTGGACAGGTTTCAGTAGAGCTTCCAGGCTAAGAAAGGCTTGGAAGAAAGAGGAGGCCAACCACTTCTCAAAGAACTGGCCAGTGAAAACCTCATGAATAGCAGTGAAACACTGTCTCATGTATCACTGGAAAACTTTATTTCTTGAGTTAGGTGCACCTTAGTCTTCAAAGAGACATCTTTGCTCTTCAGCACTTTAAAGAGGTCTTTTGCAGCAGATTTGCCCAGTGCAATATGTTGTTTGATTTCTTGGCTGATGTTTCCATTGTTGTTGATTGTGGATTCAAAGAACATGGAATCTTTGACAACTTGAATCTGTTCTCCGTTTATCGTGATGCAATTTATTGGTCTAGCTGTGAGGGCTTTTGCTTTCTTTATGTTGAGGTGTAATCCATACTGCAGACGGTAGTCATTAATCTTCATCAGTAAGTGCTTCAAGTCATCTTCACTTTCAGCAAGCAAGGTTATGTCATCTGCGTATCACAGGTTCTTAATGAGTCTTGCTCCAATTCTGATGCCACATTCTTCTTCATACAGTCCAGCTTCCCAAATTTTTTTGCTCAGCTTACAGATTAAATAAGTATGGTGAAAGGATACAACCTAGACACACTCCCTTCCTGATTTTAAACCATGCAGTATCCCCTTGTTCTGTTTGAACAACAGCCTCCTGGTCTATGTACACGTTCCTCATAAGCATGATTTAACTGCTCGGAAATTCCCGTTCTTCTCAATGTCATCTATCATTTGTTATGATGCACACAGCTGAATGCTTTTGCATAGTAAATGAAATACAAGTAAACATCTTTCTGGTATTCCTTGCTTTTAGCCAAGATCAATCTGACATTAACAATGGTGTATCTCATTCCACGTCCTCTTCTGAATCCAGCTTGCATTTCTGGAAGTTCTCTGTCAATATACTGCTGCAACCATTTTTAAATTATCTTCAGCAAAATTTTACTTGTGTGTGATATTAATGATATTGTTTGATAGTTTCCACATTTGCTGAGGTCACCTTTGGAATGGGTACAAATATAGACCTCTTCCAGTCAATTGGCATAGAGGAGTAAGTGCCTCCAATGCAGCATCCATTTGCTGAAACATCTCAATGGGTATTCTGTCAATTCCTGGAGCCTTGTTCTTCATCAATTCCTTCAGTGCAGCATCGATGTCTTCCTTCAATACCATTGATTCTTGATCAGATGCCACCTCCTGAAATAGATGAACATCAACCAATTGTTTTGGGTACAATGACTGTGTATTCCTTCCATCTTTTCATGATTCCTGCCTCGTTCAATATTTTGCCCATAGAATTTTTCAATATTGCAACTCAAGGCTTGAATTTTTTTTTCTTCATTTCTTTCAGCTTAAGAAATGCCGAACGTGTTCTTCCCTTTTGGTTTTCTAACTCCAGGTCTTTGCACATTTCATTATAATAACTGACTTTGTCTTCTTGAACTGCTCTTTGAAATCTTCTCTCCAGCTCTTTTATCTTGTCATTTCTTCCCTTTGCTTTAGCTATACTCTGTTCAAAAGGAAGTTTCAGAATCTCTTCTGACATCCATTTGGTCTTTTCTTCAGTTCCTGTCTTTTTAATGACCTTTTGCTTTCTTCACAGATGGTGTTCTTGATGTCATCCCACAATTCAACTGGTTTTTGGTCACTGGTGTTCAGTGCATCAAAAACCTTTTCTTTAGATGGTCTCTAAATTCAGATGGGACATAATCATGGTCATATTTTGGCTCTCGTGAATTTGTTTTAATTGTCTTCAGCTTCATAGGAGTTTGCATATGAGCAGCTGATGGTCTGTTCCACCATCACCTCCCAGGCTTGTTTTGGCTGAAGATACTGAGCTTCTCTATCACTTCTTTCCACAGATATAGTTGGTCTGACTCCTGTGTATTCCATCTGGTGAGGTTCCCATGTACAGCTGTAGTTTATGTTGTTCAAAAAAGATATTTTCAATGAGTAAGTTATTGGTCATGCAAAATTCTATCACATGATCTCTAGTATCATATCTTCTATCACCAAGGCCATATTTTCCAACTACTAATGATTCTTCATTTCCAACCTTCACATTCCAATCACCAGTAATAATCAACATCTTGATTGCATGTTTGGTCAACTTCAGATAGCAGAAGTTGGTAAAAATCTCCAATTTCCTCGTCTTTGGCTTTGATGGTTGGTACGTAAATTTGAGTAATAGCTGTATTAACACTTCCTTGTGTGTATGGATATTATCCTATCACTAACAGCACGGTATTTCAGGATAGATCTTGAAACTTTTTTTTTTTTTTTT
>NW_006922281.1:890821-896097 GCF_000298275.1 Orycteropus afer afer | reverse complement strand
CAGCCACTCCTCGGAAGGAAGGTTGGGCAATCCTACTTCCGTAGTGATACTGCCTCGGAAACCCAAGGAGGGGTCGCTATGAGTCGGGGGTGACTCGACGGCAAATAACAACAACAACAACAATTATTTGAGAAGTGGATGGCCCCTTCCTCCTTCCAAGTCTGTCTTAGTCTAGAAGCTCCACTGAAACCTGTCCAACATGGGTGACTCTGCTGGTATTTGAAATACCATTGGCATAGCCTTCAACCTAACATCAACATGCAAACCACCACAGTATGACAAACTGATGGACAAGTGGTGGCGTGGGATGTATATATGTATACAAAATAATTAACTCAAAATGAATCATCGATCTAACTTCAACCTTCAAACAATAAAATGTCTACTAGAACATATAGGAAGTATCTGTGTAGCCTTGGGCTTTGCAACAATTTCTAAGGCAAAACAGCACAGTACCAGATGAATCTAAGTGAGAAATTGGACTTTAAAAATACTTAGACGTTGCATTATCTGAGAAAAGACTGGAATCCAGAATATAAGAAGAACTATCAAAACTCACTAATAAAACAACTCAATTCTAAAATGGGCAAAAGATTTGGACATTTTCCTGAAAAAGATACATGGGTGACAAATAATCACATGAACTGATGATACTCCATATCATTGTTTATTAGGAAAATGCAAATCAAAGTACAAGGCGACACCACTACCGTGCTATTAGAATTCTACATTTAAAAAGATGTACCCTATTACCATTTGGCCAGGACATGGATCAATCAGAGATCTCACTTACTACTGTTAGTAATTCAAGGTGTTACAAACATATTGCAATTATTATAGAAAAAAATTTAAATCAAATCAAATGTACACCTGCCATATGGCCCCACCATTCCACTTCTTCACTTCAAGAAAAATGAAAGCATAGATCCATACAAAGTATTGTACTTGAATGTTCATAGCAGCTTTATTTTTAAAAGCTCAATCTGTAAACAACTCAAACAGCCATGAAAAGGTGAAATAATTAAACAAGTGTGTACCAGTCCCACAACAGAATACTCCACAAATAAGGAGCAACAAACCATTGGTACCTTTTTCTACGTGGATAATTTTTTAAATAATTTTGCTGAGAAAATAACTAAAAAAGAGTACCTAATACATGATTTCATTTATACAAAATTCTAGGAAATGCAAATTGGTCTCTAATGACAAATAGCTGAACTGTGGCCACCTGTAAAGAGGTGAGAAGCAAGCTGCAGGCAGGCCAGATCACAGTTGCTCAAGGAAATGTTTGAGTGGTGGCCAAGGTCATTATCCTGTGCTGGTGGCTACATGTGGATGGGAAACATAGTCAAATATTTATCAAATTGTACAGTTTGAATATGTACTATATATTGTGTATCAATGAGACCTTACTAAATCTTTTAATTAAAAATGTGCATGTGTGTGTGTGTGTCTATGTTATTAGGTTTGTTCCTCTAGAAAGCCCTGACAAAAAAGATGATTTCAACAATAGTTCATTGTTGTTTTGTAAACAAAAAGAACAGGAGGTAGATGTTGCTGCTTGATGAACTGAAACACAGGAAGAGCTAATGCTGAGCATCACAGGAGACCAAGGATGTTGCCAACAAGGGAAACTTGTACAAGCTGCCAGCAGAACCCAGACCAGGTGCTCAGAGCAAACATCAGGCAGGTCGGTGCTGTAAGCAGTCAGAGAAGGTAATGGCTAAGTCAGGATTTTCTCCAGGCAGTGGGAGAAAACACACCTGTTTGCTTTGCCTGAGCACTCTGGGGTAACTGAGTCACCCAGTGGTAATCTGCAAGACAGCAGCAATGACAGGGCTTCTGCCACAGAAACGGGCAGTGACAGAACTCTGGTAGGGCTCCTGTCAAGTGTATCACAGGCAGTGCAACTCATCACCTCTTCAGGCACATGGCTCCCTAGCAAAGGCCCTGTAGAGCGGTTATAGTAAATAAACAGCTAGTGTATTCCCTGCGTGAGCAAGGCCTTCCTTGGGCTGAAGGTTTTCCTACATCCACCAGTTCTGTGAGGACTTTCTCTGGTGTGAAATGTTCAGTGCTTAATGAGGTTAGAGCTTTGGGTAAAAACTGTCTCCCACTCATCACTCATAAGCCCTTGTTCCTGTAAAGCTGCTACTGTTGAGGTTGAGCTAAGGAATTTTCCATACACATACTACCACCCGCAATGAGAACTCTCCTATGATCAGCAAGGCTGCAATCTCTGCTAACGGCTTTACCACATTCACTATATTCATAAGACTCTTCTCAAGTTGAGTTTTCAATAATGTGGGAGCTACTGCCAAGCCATTCCCATTCAATTCACTCTTGAAGTCTTTCTTTAGTGTGAACGTGCTTGTGTTTTGTAAGTTTACACTTTTGTTGAAAGTATTTACCACATTCAATGCACTCATAAGGCCTTTCTCCAGTGTGAATTCTCTTGTGTACAGTAAGATGGGAGCTATTCCTAAACAGCTTCCCACATTCACTGCACCCATAAGGCCTTTCTCCAGTGTGGACCCTCCAATGATTAATTAGGCTGTAGTGATTGTTAAATGATTTTCCACATTCACCACATGTGTAAGGGTATGTTCCTTTGTGAATTCTCTGGTGTTGAGTAAGGGTGGAGCTTTGACTAAAAGACTTCCCACATTCACTGCAGTTATAAGGCCTTTCTCTGGTGTGAATTCTCTTGTGCATATTAAGGCTGGAACTGTTGCTAAAGGACTTGGCACATTCACTGCACGCATAAGGCCTTTCTCCAGTGTGAATTCTCTTTTGTAAAATCAGGTAGGATCTATTCCAAAATCGCTTCCCAAATTCTGGGCATTCATAAGGCCTTTCTTTCTCCAGTGTAGACTCTCTGATGACTAATTAGATTGGCACGATCTTTAAATGATTTCCCACATTCACCACATGCATAAGGATTTGTTACTGTATGAATTCTCTGGTGTTGAATAAGGCTGGAGCTATGACTGCAGGACTTCCCACGTTCACGGCACTCATAAGGCCTTTCCCCTGCGTGAATTCTCTTGTGTCCTCGAAGGTGAGATCTATCCCTAAACAGCTTCCCACATTCGCTGCACTCATAAGGCCCTTTTCCTGTATGGACTCTCTGATGTTGTGAGGGTGGAGTTACTGCTGAACAGCTTCCCACATTCGCTGCACTCATCAGGCCGTTCTCCAGTGTGGACTCTCTGATGTTGAGTGAAGGCGGAGCTCTGGCTAAAGAACTCCCACACTCATTGCACTTACAGGCCTCTGTCTAGTGTGAACTCTCCAATGCTCAACAAGGCTGGATGATTACACAGTGACTTCCCACATTCCCCACACTCATAAGGATTTGCTCCTGTGTGAATTCTCCTGTCTTGAATAAGAGTGGAACTTCGGCTAAAGGACTTCCCACATTCACTGCACTCATAAGGCCTTTCTCCAGTATGAATTATTTTATGTGCAATAAGATGGGAGTTATTCCTAAGTAACTTCCCACACTCACTGCACTCATGGTCTTTCTCCAGCGTGGATTCTTTGATGTTGAACGAGGTTGGAGGGATCATGCAATGATTTCCCACATTCTCCACATTCATAAGGATCTGCTGCTGTGTGGATTCCCTGATGTTGAACAAGACTATAACTTCGGCTAAAGAATTTCCCACATTCACCACATCTGTATTATGGCCTAACTCCAATGTAAACTCTCCTATGTCTACTAAGGTTGCCACTTCTGCTGAAGGACTTACCACACTCACTACATTTGAAAGGCCTTTCTCCAGTGTGAATCTTCTTGTGTTCAGTTAGTTGGCCATTTTTGCAAAAACATTTCCCACAATGACTGTACTCAAAAGATTTTCTCCAGTGTGAATTCTCTCGGGTGCAATAAGGTTGGAACTATGGCTAAAGATTTTTCCATATTCACCACTCATAGTGCCTTCCTCCCGTGCGAAGTCTCTGCCCCTGAACAAGTCTGTACTTGCAACCGATGGCCTTCCCACATTTGCTACCCTCAAAAAGCTCTTCTCCAGTGAGATACTCTGGTGCTGAATGAGTGTCTGTTTGCCTCTAAAAACTTGCCCACATTCACATAATGACACTTCCCATGGTAAAAAGGCTCCACATACTCTAGGCTACTCAGAGGCTTCTCACCACTGCACACGGCCTGGTGCTGGAGAAGGCCTGAGGAAACTAGGTAGTCCTTCCTAACCTCCCCACAGATAAAGGGCTGCCCTGACACTTGGAACCTGCAGCTGTCTACAAACAATGCCCCATCTACATCCCTCCGGAAGGGTTACTCTCCACCTTCTGCTTCTGCTCCTGGGGAAGGTTTTCACTGAGCCAGGTGGCTCTCATATACACCCCACCCAAGCATGGCTTCTGCCTAGGGTTTGTTGCTTTGTGCTCAGCCAGATGCAAAATGCCACAAGACTGAAACACACCTCTCACGGAGATGAGGCTTCTGGGTTGACAGCCCTGGCTGTGGAGGGCTGACCCGTGACACTCCTCCTACAGAAACACTGTGCTCAGAAGATGCCTCCTCCTCCTTGGTTCCATGGCAACAACTGAAAGCGAGAAATGCTTTAATGCACATTTCCACTGTTGGGAGGAAAATGCCCACTGAAAATGTGTGTTATCGCAATGATTACTGACCATGGTTGCACTACATGACTAATGTAACTGATGCCACTAAATTACATGTATGAAAATGCTGTCATACATTTATAAGATTTGAAAAAAAAAAAAAAAAGAAAGCTGTCAGGGAGTGAGTGCATGGGACTACTCTAGCAGAAGATGCTGTGGAGAGGTGAGAAAGGGGCTCCTGCAGTACTGGCCTTCATCACAGAATGGGGGTGGTCTCACCAGAGGAAGGGCAGGAGTGGGGTGCAGCACAAGAAGCGGCAGGGTTTCCAACACTTTCCTCTGCCATCAGCCTTCAGTAGGACTCTGATTGCTGCTGACACAAGCATGATGTGCTGGGAGTTAGCTGTGCTAAGAGAAAATGCCACCGGGACCAACGGCTTCTGTCCAAGGGCTCTTTGAGCATATGTGCACATCTCATGACACCTTATGGGGGGGAGGGGACTGTGATAGTTGGAGTTATGTGTCCACTTGGCTGGACCACAATTCTGTGTGGTTTAAGAAACTGATGTGGGTTATTCCCATGATGGTATCGGATGCATATGTTTTGAGCAGCCAATCCATTGAAAGGGAGTTTCCCTAGGGGTGTGGCCTGCTTCCAATATATTTATGGACATCCTGGGAAAAGA
>NW_006922281.1:889893-890426 GCF_000298275.1 Orycteropus afer afer | reverse complement strand
AGTGATACTGCCTCGGAAACCCAAGGAGGGGTCGCTATGAGTCGGGGCCGACTCGACGGCAAACAACAACAACAACAACAACATATGTAAATATAAGCTTTATTGGTTTTGCTTCTCTACAGAACCCAGCCTGACACAGGGAGTAATGCTGGAGGATGCTGCTGAGGGAGCACTGGATGAGATCAAGTGACATACACGAGAGAAAAGTGGGGGCAGATGGGCTAGAATTCATAGTTGAAGTGACCAGTCAGCAAAGTGTCACGTATGAGGAAGCGTGGTGAAACGTGTTCCTCTCTAAACTCTACACAGTTACCTTTACCCTCGTTTCCTACCCCAGAGGGTTTGGTACTTTTATCCAGGTTGGTTGGCATCTCCTGGGTAAGCTGTAAACAACCTGAGGTTTGATACTTTTTGTCTGGTCTGGACTTGGGCTGTGACCTGCCCTGTGACTGGTATGCACCTTGCAGGGATTGGTCAATAGATTCTGCAAATGAAGTGACTACTGAAAAGAAAAAAAAAAAAAAACCCTCACT
>NW_006922281.1:883772-886376 GCF_000298275.1 Orycteropus afer afer | reverse complement strand
TTGTAGCCTACTATGCAAATAGTGTCCATGGCCCACTGAGAGGGGATTGGTCAGCATGTGGCTGCTGCTGGGAAGAGCCGTGCCTTGAAATTGACAAGGAGCTGTGTATCTATGCAGCCAGCCACACAGGTTTTTCAAACAAGATGAGAGAGGTGGCAGAAAGCAGTGGAAAAGAAAAAAGGCAGAGAAAGGAGGCAAGGAACCTCCTGAAAGAGCTGTAACATGGTCAAAGGCTGCAACACTGAAGATGGCAACATGGCCAGAAGGGACCCTCCATCAGTCAGTGGTGACAGATGGCAGGGCCAGCAGAAGCCTGTCCCGAGAGGACTGAGATGAGACAGACCTACGTGGTCAAGACAGGGCTGAGATGAGGCCTACACGGCCAAGCGGGTGCTGAGAGAAGACAGACCTACACGACCAAGAAGGGACTGAGACAAGGCCTACACGGCCAAGCGGGGACTGCCATGAGGCCTACGTGGTCAAACAGGGGCTGAGATGAGACCCACAGGGCCAAGAGGGGGCTGACATGAGACAGACCTACACAGCCAAGCGGGGGTGTGCACGGCAGGTAGAAGGGCCTGCGTGCTTGCTCTGCCAAGAGGAGGTGACAAGGGATGGAAGAAGGAAGATTTTTGCCTACATGCATCCTGATCCAGATCCCAAGTTGAATTGTTGCTTCCTTAATAAAACGCTTACCTGTAAGTGTGGTCCGTGAGTTCTGTGTGGCCTCTGCAATGGATTATCAAACCCAGCAGAGGAATAGACAGTGTTGTGCTTAGGGTGGTTGGCGCCAGAATTGGTAAAAAGACTGAAGTGGAGGCATGTCTAACCTTCATTCCTAGGAACTATCCCCCCTGAAGTGAGAAAGGTTCTGGTATTATTACTACCACTTCACAAAAAGAAACGAGTTGTGACAAAAACACTGTTGGACAGAAAATAAGTTCCTGGTATGATTTAAGTAGACCTTGATGTCATGCCCTCCCCTAGCTGCAGCTCAGCAGTGCTAGGTGCCCTCTGAAATCACGCTGCCATGCCCATCTGAGAAGTGACTGGACTTCTCCCTGAACGCCCTCTGCATGAGGGGACCCGCATGATGCAGGGACAGACAGGTCAGGGAGTGACCACCACTGTCCCAGAGCAGCTCAGCACACAACAGATCACAGGACAGAAGATTGACATTACAAATAAAAACGTCCAGAGAAGTTCTTGCAAGAACAGTCCAGGTTCTGTGTCAGTAGTGACCATGACAAGGCCTGCGATTCGTGGTACAGGCAACTGGAGGGAATGTCAATGAGACGAACAAGAAGAAGCAGGTGCACAGAGCTGGTGTGGAAACGTCATCCAGGCAGGGAGAGGGCAATCAGGGTGGGATCCATGGGGCTGAACACAAGAATTCTGACTCCCAGCCTCATCCCTGCACACTCAGGTGGCAGGTGGTAAAGCTTCTTGGGGATTGCTCTGATCAGGGTTCTTCACACAGCTCAGGCCTGATACCCACAGTGCACACGCGACGGAGGCTACACACTACAGTGCCACGGTCTGGCTGTAGGAAGGACAGAGCTATCTCTGGGGAAAAGAAGGCAGGCAGAAACTAGAGCAGAACACAGGTGGTTGTTAGGGTCTTACCCAGGGAGGCTAGGACTGCAAAGTTCTCCAGCATCACATCACAGTACAGCAGCCTCTGGGTCTCATCAAGGAGCCCCCACTCCTCCTGAGAGAAGTCAATGGCCACGTCCTCAAAGGTCACACAGCCCTGCCAAGGTGGGGACAACAGTTCATTCCATTAGCTTCTCTCCCAAATCTCCAAGTTCATTGCCCCATCCACGCACTACTCCTCAGGCCCATCTCAGGAGAGATAACAGGCCCTGGTGGCACTCGCGCCTGCCCTCATTTCAAGTCTCGCTGATCACCATGTCAGCGGACAGCTCCAAGAGGTGGGCAGACACACATCGTCTAAGCTGTGGGCCCAGCATTAGGTAGGGCTACGGACACACCCTCTTGGCAAGCAGTTCCTTGGGGGTCTCCCACATTATGCCTCCAAGACACAACCAAACACGGGCTTACCCTTCCTCCTTGAGATCCTATCACAGGGCCTTGGGCCACCACTTCACACTTCTCTCCACGTGCATACCACTCTTCCATACTCTGTATTCCCACAGCCTCCTCCTCCTTCCCACTGTAGGCAACACCCCCACCCCCAGCCTACCCAGAGTACCTAGCACACGGCATCCAGAGAGGGCTTTGCACATTCACATAGGATCCAATACTACCCTGGCCCTCCAATGGTCTCCCCTGCCAAGGGCAGCCCTGAGTCCCATTGTGAAGGCCTCCCTGTCTATTTCTGCCTCCAACCTCAGTCACCAGAACTACCTGCAGCCTCTTCCACTTGTCTGCACTTGCTGTCCTCTCTCCACCTAAGCCTCTTTCAAACCTAATGTGCAGTGCCTTAGTGACTCTTCAAAACCCCTTGTGTCCCTGAGCTAATCTCCCAGCCTGACTTAAACAGCCCATACTACATCAAGGGTCACAACAAAATCCAGGACCAGTGACAGGACAGTGAATACATTCACAGCCACTCTTCCCTTTGAAGCCTGCCTGATGATC
>NW_006922281.1:868094-883442 GCF_000298275.1 Orycteropus afer afer | reverse complement strand
CTGGGGTCATCTCTGACTCCTACCTTTCCCTCTATCACACTCAACCTCAGAAAACCCAAACAGATCTATTTACGACAGATCCAGAACCCAACTATTCCTTCTACCTCCACAGACACGATACCCATCAAGCCACCTGAACTACACCAGTAGCCATCTCACTGGGCTTCCTACCACACCCTTTGTGGTACGATAGATCACTTTTTTATTATTTTAATTGTGATTTGGGTGACAGTTTACTGAACAAATTGATAGATCATTTTTATAGGTCTTTTTCACCATGGTCTTCTAACTCCTACCAAATGGGACTACACAAATGGCAAGACTTTGTATTTTGTACTTTGGTCATGTTATCAGGAGGGACCAGTCTCTGGAGAAGGACATGATGCTTGGTAGAGCAGAGGGTCAGCAAAGAAAAGGAAGATCTTCAACAAGATGGACTGACAAAGTGGATGCAGAAATAGGCTCAAACACAGCAAGGACTGTGACAATGCCACAGGACCACACAGTGTTGCATTCTGTTGTACAGAGAATCACTATCAGGAGAACCGTCTCAATGGCACCTAATAACAACAAAAGCAACGCAAATAAAGTTTTTGTGGCTCTGTCAAAGGGACTGGACAGCTTGCTAATAATGTAAATAAGGTACATGGCACCCTAACAAGGGGATTGGTGAGTTTTGCCACCCTGCTAGGCTTAAAATAAGCCATCCTAGAGCTAGAAAGGGGGGACTACTACCACCAAGAAGATGAGTGGAGTCTGTCCTTTGGTCCCTGCACTGGGAACCTCCTATACACAGAGACAGAGAGCTGTAGCAGCAGAGATGGCAAGAAACCGAGGCAGAGAGGCAACAGAACCAGGACCAGCAGGAGAATGGCACAGTGGGCTTCCCGGCCCATGGAGCAAGACAGCTCAGTGCCTTGTGGCAGGAGGCTTGCTGGCGCAGCGCTAAACAGCTCTGTAACACTGGCCTGAGGATGTGTTCAGGGTCCCCAGGCCCACACGCTAGGAGAGTGTGAGGTGAAGAGTCCCAGGACAGCACAAAGCCCGAGACCACAGGGGTGACCTCACAGCAGGACCAGTGAGGCTCTGGGACACGCTCCACTCATCTGTGCTGGGTCCAGAAGCAATTCTGCCGCCACGGGAAGAGGGAGAAGTGACAGGCAGGTGACCACGGACTCCGGCCTCTCTGTCCAGCCCTGGAGATAGGAGACCGCGGGGTCACTGCGTTAACTCTGGTCCTCGGATCTCAGAGCTGTTCCTACCGTGTGATCTTGGAAAAGAACTCAACCTTCCTATCATCACCCCCTTCCTGCTGCTTTTTGCTCTGAGGAGCATTTTGATCACCCCCTCTCTCGTCCACCTCCCTCCACGGCTCCCAGCGTCCTCAGAATGAAGACACGGCTCCCCAGCCCGCCATCGGGCGCGACTCCTAACTCGGCTTCCGGCGGACACACCACGGACCCCGGGTTTCCCTGCTGCTCCGGCTCAGTCGCACCTGCAGCCTTTCCCTGCCGGTCCCTCTGCCGGGGCCTCTCCCCGACCCCCCATCACACTAGTTCTCAGGAAACGGGGTCCCGACCACCAGCGCCCCCGTGTGCAGGTCCCGGGCCTGGGCTACAGGGACCTGAGCGGGCGGCCCACTCGGGGCTCGAGGACGCGGAGGCCTGGAGGACGCTACTCACCTGAGCCGAGTCCCTCAGCGCTGCGACCGCCATGGAGCCTGTGCGCTGAGCAGAGCCAGGGCTGCGTACGTTGGTCGTCCGTGAGGGGGCACCCGGAAGGCGCCGTCGCCCTGCCTCAGATTCGCCTCCGTGGGATCGGGCCCAAGAGTCGTCTGGACCCTTCCCAGGTTCCTTCTGACCTTATGGAACCTGCATTCAAAAACTGCCAACCCCGGAAGTCCCGCCCAGGCGTCAGTCGCACGCGCAGAAATGCATTTTGTGGACTTTCTTTTGTTCTAGTTGCTGCTAGTCGCACAGAATTCTGGGTAATGTAGTTTCCGCTCCACAAGCCGAGGCGAGAAGCAGCCTTATTAAGACCCTGGGATGAAGGCCTCCTTCCCTGCCCCAAAAAGAAAACAAACTCACTGCCTTAGTTGATTGGGACTCAGAGCAACCCTTCGTCGGGTTTCCCAGGCGATATCTCAACCCCTCCTCGGGTTTCCCAGGCGAGATTGCCCAACCTTCCTTCCAAGGGGTGGTTGCTGGGTTTGAACCACCAGCCTCCTGATTAGCAGTCAAATGCCACCAGAGCTCCCTGGATGAAGGCCCACGGTCCTGCAAAACCCACTACCATCTAGTGGATTCATCTCAAGGCTATACTACTGGGTAGAACTGCTCCATAAGGTCTACAAGGCTGTAAATTTTTAAAGACAACTGCCTCCTCTTTCTGCAGAGTGGCTTGTGGATTCTAATGGTCAACCTTTTGGTTAGCAGGCCAATGCCTTAACCATAGCACCTCCAGAGCTCCTAAAGGAACTGCAAAGGGCATGAAAATGCCTCATCCAGCCTCTTTGGATGGGCTAGCGGCTTTCTTTGCTCCTTCTTAAAGTGCCCAAGGTAGATTTCTGAGGAGTGTTGTCTATACCTGGTCCTCAAAGTTTTGACATTATTTCACACTCTATGAATGTCATCAAGCTCCTGGGGGCTAAAAATATTTCAGAAGCCTGCCAAGGTCACAGATCCAATTACACATACGATCCTAGAGTAAGCTGGAGACTCCAGATACAGCTTTGAGTGTGGGTCAGGGGGGACAATGACAGAAGACAGGGGTTGTACTGCCTTTTCTTCCCACAGAAAACATCTCTCCTGCCCATTGTGTTAGGACAAAAAGACCTCAGACTCAAACATGTTCTACAGGACTCTTTTATTAAGTCTTAAACAGGACAAAGACAAAAACAAAGACATCATCAGATGAGGAAAACTGTCAGCATGTACCCATCACAAATGCCAACGGAATCTGCCGATTCACAATCATGGTGTTCATTATGTACGACAGAGAAGAAAGGAAATCATCACAAAACCATGATTTATGACAGGTCAATCCATCAGTTGCAGGCGGGACTATAGAAGCTGGAAAAGGACCATGACTGGAATATGAACATAATTGCAGATTTAAAAGTTTACATGACTGGTTCCGAAATTTCTACCAGGTGGTCAAGGTATTATTCAGGATCCTGCAACCTTGACTCATAGCCACAAGATGGTTACAAAACAGCGCCAGGGCCCCAACCTTTCACTTCAATCAATAACATGAGTCGAAATGGCTACTTTTGGCAAATGCCCAAGCAAATTTCCTAGTTCTTAGTGTGAGCATCTTTCTGCATACCAGTTAATCGACTTTCACCCATAATCTTCCTGAGGGCAAACTACCACTCCCTGGGCCTACCCCAGACTTGTCTAAACATAGCCATATTGTTGGTTAGTCAGCAAGCTTTGGGGAAGTAACATAAAAAACTCGAATGGCATCTGAACTTATGTCGGAACTCAAAATGGTGTTAGGGCTCCTCCTGTAGACCCCAGCCTTCCACAAACCAACTGCTTTAGGATTTAGGCTCTAATCCACTGTATAGTCAGTGATTGCACCCAACCGGTGAGCAGTACTGGTATAATGTTTCTTTTTCTGCATCCTAAGATCTATTCAAGGTGGTCTCACAGAAAGATCATCTTCATAAACTCACGTCATGAGGCACAAACTGAAATTTCAAAGGTCTTATCCATTCCATGCAAATGAAATTTGTGCCATTGTTTTGCTAATTTTCATATATTTAAATCCATCAATTTGAGAATTACGCACAAGTTTCTCACTGTAAACATGTAAATTGAGGCAACAGGGAAAGAGGAGGGCTTCTCAGGATCACTACTGGAATATAAGCACAAAAACACACGCTTTTTAAAAATATAATAGGTCGACCAAAAATTGGGGGACTGTTCAATTAAGCAAGATTTTAATGTTCATAATTCTATCCTGGAAGAATTTAATTAGGTCTATATTCCTCTGTAATGAAGCCCCCACTCAAGGGGCTCTCTGGGTAAGTCAGTGAGGGCTTAGTAAAACCCAGGAAGAGTATTAACCCAACAAAATAAACCCCTAAAGAAAATATGTAGATTTTCTCAAGTGCTTAGAATCTTCTTACAGATCAACTGGGAAAGGAAACCAGTCTTGTTAGGAGATACAGTGTTGCTCTAGACTTTTAGGCCAGAAATTTACATGTTTCATGTTGACTTTTCAGTCATTAGAACCATGTTACCTACATATATTGGATTAAAATGTTATTTAGATGATGTAGATTTTCTATTTATGTACACTAAGGAGCTCCAGTAGCATAGTGTCTAAGGCACTTGACTGCTAACCAGAAGGCTGGAGGTTCAAACCCACCAGTCACTCCATGGAAAGAAGGTTGGGCAATCTACTTCCATAGTGATACCACCTCAGAAACCCTGACTCGACGGCACATAACAACACAAGGAGCTCTAGTGGCATAGTGCCTAAGGCATTTGACTGCTAATCAGAAGGCTGGCAGTTTAAATCCACTAGCCACTCCTCAGAAGGAAGACTGGGCAATCTACTTCCATAGAGATACCGCCTCGGCAACCCAAGGAGGGGCTGCTGTGAATCGGAAACAACTCTGATGGCAGCGAGTGTGGTTTGTTTTGGGCAAGTGTGTATCTAACAGAAAATGTCTGCCACTTCAACAATCTTCACAGAACGTTGTCTATCACCTTTTCCATTCCCAAATGTTTCCGTCCCCCTTAACAGAATCTCAGTGTCCCCTAATCATTGTCTTCCTTTCCCCCTTCCTCCCTTGTAACCGCTAATAAACTTTTGGAAGTGCTTGCTCATTTCACCTAAGTGGGATCATACAGTATTTGTACTTTAGTGATCTGTTTCACTGAACATGTTTTTAATGTTCATCATGGAGTAACACGTATCAAGACTTCATTTTTCTTTGTGGATGGTATGGATACTATCGTCATTTCACTGTATGAACAGACCACATTCTATTTATCTATTCTTCTCTAAATGGAGTTGTACACTGTTATAACCTAAGATTTAAAAAAAAAAAAAAAAACATGGCGCCATCAAAAAGGGATTGGGGCAGGAGATCCTGGATAGAGTGGGAGCACAAAATGGAACAAAACTCAAAATCACAAAAACAAAACAAACAAAAAAAGACCAAGTTTACTGGTCTAACAGACTCTGGTGAGACTCCCAAGACTACGGCCTCCAGTTACCCTTCAGGTTTGGAATTGAACTCACTCCCATAGCTTCCAGCCAAACAACAGACAGGCATATAGGGTGAACATTTACATCAAGTAGATACACTCCTTAGAATGATCAATCATGAGAGAAGAGAAAGGCAGTATTTGCACAGTGAGATAGTTCAGGGGACAGGAATGCACGGGAAAGAAGGACACAGGGAAGAGGTAACTACAGGGAAGAAGTGGGAAGAGAGCTATTACATTGTGGGGAATTGCAGTCAATGTCATGAAACAAAATGTGTACGAACTGCTGTATGGAAAATGAATTTGCTGTATAAACTTTTACCCAAATCACAATAAAAAATTTAAAAAAAAATGGTGGTGCAAATATACACACCAAAACATCAGTGAGCACAACAATTTCCACATCTACACTTCACCACATTGATTACATTGTTCAGGTTGCCACCATTATCACTATTGTTGCCCAAAATATTTCACAACCATTAATATAAACTAATCTTAACTGTTAATCATAAACTCAACCTCCAAACAAAACTCCCCCTACCCCCTTCCCACCCACCCCCGGTAACCATTAATAATCTTTGGCTTCTGTGTATTTG
Source organism: Orycteropus afer afer (assembly GCF_000298275.1). Taxonomy (NCBI): domain Eukaryota; kingdom Metazoa; phylum Chordata; class Mammalia; order Tubulidentata; family Orycteropodidae; genus Orycteropus; species Orycteropus afer. Next base: position 877,618 of record NW_006922281.1, on the reverse strand, counting down.
TTTAGTTCAAATAAGTAAGAGCATATAGTATTTGTCCTTTTGTGATTTCCTTCGCTTAGCATGTTTCAAGATTCACCTATGTTGTGTCATGCATCAAGATGTCATCTCTTCACAGCTGCATAATAAACGTGTATGTATATACCACCTTTCACTTATCCACTCATCTGTTGGTGGACATTTCAGTTGTTTCCACCTTTTGACTACTGTGAAAAGTGGTGCAATGAATAATGGTGTACAAGTAAAACTTCTGATTGTTGATGTAAAATCCAGTACTTGCCAGAAGATACTACCTCTTTTCCTTGCTTCATTTCTAGCCAGTCTCTCCACCTCATGCTCCACTCCATATTGAACTTCCTTCAGTTCTTTGAGATCCACAAGTGCCTTCCCAGCTCCAAGCATTCCTAGGTCATTCTCCCTTCACTTGAAACATTCTTTTCTGTGTCATCTCAAAGTTGAAACCATTAGTATAGTAGCAGCATTTAACTCAAGTAGTACGAACATCAGAACCTAACTTCAGGGGAATGATGGGGATCAAGATCAGCCCAAAGCTGATCCCTTTGAGGTGGAGATCAGACATGCCTCCACTCTCCAACCTTTTCATGAACTCTGACACCAGCCATCCTCCCCACGGCACCCTCTACTTCTCTGATGGGTTCAATAATTCATTGCAGTGGCCACACAGAATTCACAGGCTATACTTCCAGTTACAGGATTTAATAAGGAACAGGGTATAACTCAGGATCAGGATCCAGAAGCATCTAGGCAGTCTGGCAGGCTTCCCCTAAGGGGAAAGCACATCTCCTTCTTCAGAGGACAGTTCACTTCTTCTTCTCTGGGCTATATAAGCAAACAGGCCCTTCCCCTTGCCATACACAACCTGCTTGGCCACACAGACCTCCTTGGGCCCCCCTCAAGACAGGCTTCTCTGCCTTCAGCCTCCCTGCCATCAGTTTCTCCACTGCTACCTGACCTGGCTCACAGACAGTAGCGCAGCTTTGCTCACCTCTCTCAGCTGAGTTAGTAGCAGCAGGTTTCTGCCATCACCACCAACTCTGCTGTTGGGCCTGTGTTACATCTCTTTTAGGAGAATTCAAACCTCCTCTCTCTGCTGCTTCTCTCTTCTTGTCTCTCATTCTATATACAATGATGCAGTCACATGCAGTGAGCTATAAATATTTAAAGGATGCAATTTGGTAAGTTTTGGCAAATATACACCCATGAAGCCATAATCATAACATAATCATGACATAATTCTGATCATGAAAACATCCGTTGCCCCTGTATTTACCTTCTACCATTTTAAAATCTCTCCCTGCCCTCCTCGACCCTTAGTCCAGGCAAATAGGATTTCCATTCTTTGACAAAAAATTAGTGTGCATTTTCTAAACTCGCATTAAAGCAATCACAGTGTGTACTCTCCTTTCCCTCCCTCTGGTATTCTTCACGTTGCGTGATAATTTTGAAATTCATCACTGTTACTTATATGAATAGTTCATTTGTATTCCTGAGTGGTATTCTGTCTATGGATATGTTGTTGTTGTTAGGTGTTGTCAAAATGGTTCCAACTCATAGCAACCCCTATGTACAACAGACTAAAACACTGCCTGGCCCTGCGCCACCGTGACAATCAATGTAAATCATTTAAAAAATGTTTCATAATATATATTGGACTGGCCCACAATTCACAGAAAGCTAGGAGGTTTGGCAACCACATGTTGGCTGTCCCATCTCTTTCCTCATGCCAGGCAAAGGGTAGGTGTGCCTCCATGGGCTGAAATATGGGCGAGCAATGAAGACCATTTCCATTAAGACAACAGGCATCCTGGCTGGCTCACAGAACCAGATCCCTGACTGCAGGGTCTGATTTCTCTCCATCTTAATCTTTCTGCCTGCACCATAATGGACTCAGAGTCAATACCCAAAGAGATGACACAGGAATCTCCAAAATCTTGAAGTTGTTTTCTCTAGCAATGGCCACAGCCACAGGATGCATGTGGGTCTGGAGTTCCAAGAATGTCTGTCCTTGGAGATCCTGCTCAGCCAGCCACTGGAACACCTGTAGGTATGTGTTCAGAAGCACACTGTCTGGAGTTTACTGCAGTCTCCACAGCTCCCTATTACCCACAATTAGTTTTTCTCTATCAATTATGGTTCCCACTTGGCCCCTGTAAATCTTAAAACTGGAAACACACATACCCCAGACCCCAAATTCTAGGCTTCAGAGAACAAGCTCTTTTGTAGAACCTAGAGAAATGCTTCCCTTCAACAAGGAGGACAAACATCCCCTGGAGAAAAGGGAACAAATCCTTGCTGTTTCCAGAAACACTGGAGTTACAACTCTCCTACACTCAGGATGACCTCCAGTCTCAAAACAAAACAAAATAAAATTCAGACATCTAGGACACAAATTAGGGCCAAAAATCCCCTGCATTCTTCTCTAGATCTTAGTCAGTAATGCATATTAGGCCACACCCACAGGCAGTGCTGGTCTGACATTACAGTCTCCGCTGAGTAAGAGAAGTTGTGGGGCCCATAAAAGCTGTTCACCTTTCACAGTAAGAGCCAAAATCTGTTTTCAAGTGACTCCACAGAGTGAATGAAAACTCCAGGGTTGTTGCTGTTAGTTGTCATTGAACTTGCTCCAACTAATGTACCCCATATACAACGGAAGAAAACACTGCCCAGTCATGTCCGTACACGATTGGATGCAATCAGACCACTATGATCCACAGCGTCTTCATTGGTTGGTTTTCAGTAGCAGATCACCAGGACTTTCTTCCTAATCTGACTTAGTCTACAAACTTGGCTGCAAACTGTCCAGTATCATAGCCAACATGCAAGCCACCACAGTACAATAAGCTGACAGAGAGATGGTGGCTGCACATGTGATGCGTTAGCCAGGATCAAACTTGGGTCTCCTGCATGGAAGCCAGGAATTTTAACATTGAACCATCAATGCCTCACACCCAAAGATCAATGTGGGATTAAATAAGGCCTTTCCTGTTGCACAGCCCAAAGGAATATGAGGAACATCTTTACTAACTGGTGACTTACAGGCTGGGGAGAAAAAAAAAATCATGAGTGTCACACAAGACCAACAATGTCTTGAAGAACATAAACTTTCTATGTCTGCTGCTAGCAGAACCCAGACTGAGTGCTCCTTTGCCAAAACCATGTCTAATATGTGCTGTACGAAACCCCTTAGAGAAGGGAATGAAACCCTGTAAAGTCTCAGACTGCCCATAGTTTCCTCCAGGGAATGGGAGAGAGCACAGCCACAAGCCTTGCTTGGGCATATTGCAGTCATTGAATCCAATGCTGAGATGACTTCTGTCATAGCAGCTGGCAGCAATATAACTCTGGGAGGGTCCTGAAGCATATCATGTCCAATGCAGCTTATGAAAGCCTCACACGTGCCCAGAACTCAAGGACTCTCTCACCACTCTGGAGGTTTCAAAGCACGAGGTAAAACTTCAGGCAGACGGATCCCTTGTAAAGTCTCTCTAGGGCTGTTAATCTGCACAGCAAGCATGTCTCCTGCATGTACAAGGCCTTTCCTGTTGGTGGACTTTTATGTGGAACAATGTCAGACCTTGGGCTGAAAGCTTTCACATTCACTGCTCTCACAAGGCCTCTCTGCTATGGAAGCTTCAGTATTGAATGAGGCTGGAATTTTGGCTAAAGGATTTCCCACCTCCACCATACTCATATGGCCTTGCTCCTGTGAACTCCCTGGTGTTGAATAAGGGTGGAGTTTTGGCTAATGGATTTCCCACATTCGCTGCATTCACAAGGCCTTTTCCCAATGTATATTCTCCAGTATTAAATGAGGATGAAGCAAAAGGATTCCCCATATTCACACTAGTAGTGTGGTTCTTGTGAACTTTCTCATGTTGAGTAAGGATGGAGATATGGCTAAAGGATTTCCCACACTCGCCACATATATACAGGTTTACTCCAGTGTGAGTTCTCCAATGTTTATTAAGTCCAGAGTTGTGGCTAAAGCATTTCCCACATTCACCACACTCATAAGGCCTTTCTCCAGTGTGAACTGTCTGGTGCTGACGGAGGGCAGAACTTTGTCTGAAGAATTTTCCACATTTGCCACACTCATAAGGCTTTTCTCCTGTGTGGACTCTCCGGTGTTGAATGAGGCCAGAGCTCTGACTGAAGGGTTTCCCACATTCGTCACACACATAAGGTTTTGAGCCTATGTGACTCCTCTGGTGTTGAATGAGCCCAGATCTTTGGCGAAAAGATTTTTCACACTCACTGCACTTATAAGGCCTGTCTCCAGTATGAGATCTACGGTGCTGACTTAGAGTAGAACTACGGCTAAAGAATTTGCCACATTCGCTGCACTCATAAGGTCTTTCTCCAGTGTGAACTCTGCGGTGTTGAATGAGAGTGGAGTTTTCACTAAATGTTTTCCTACATACCCCACACTCATAGGGCTTTGCTCCTGTGTGAAGTCTCTGGTGTTGGATGAGGCTGCAGCTTCGGATGAAGGATTTCCCACATTCGCTGCATTCATAAGTCTTTCCACCAGTGTGAATCCTCTGGTGTCTACTAAGGGAAGAGTGGTGAGTGAAGGTTTTCCCACATTCACTACATACATACGGCCTTTCTCCAGTATGAATTCGCTGGTGTCGACTCACAGAGGAGTGGTGGGTAAAGGTTTTCCCACATTCACCACATTGATACACCCTTCCCCCATTGCGCATTCGCTGACGCTGAATACGTGTGTAGTTGCAGCTGAAGGGTTTCCCATAATTGCTACCCTCACAAAGCCCTTCTCCAGTGAAGATGCTCTGATGGTGAAAGAGTGTGTGTTCGTGGTTCAAAGCTTTCCCATATTCTCCCCTCTTGTAATGACTTTTTCCACTGAGAAAAGTTTCACCACACTTGGTGCTGCTCTCTGCTTTCTCACTGTTGGGAGTCAGTTGGTGCTGGAAAGGGAACGACAGGTCCAGATGGTCCTTTCCAACCTCAGCCACAATGTCTTTAAAGACAGGGACACACATCTCCCAGGGGTGAGTCTTCTGGGTGGATGGATCGATCTGTGGAATCCTGACCTGTGACAACCCTTCTACAGAAACACTCTGTTCAGAAGATGCCTCCTTCTCTTCCTCTTCATGCCAATGTCCTGAAATCAGAGAAAGACTGATAAATGTATGTTGACATCAGTGGGAGGGGAGGTCCCATTACAAAGGCGCATCAGTCATGCTAAGAAATGACTCTGTGAGATTGTTCTGAGGATGAGGGGCTGGAGGCATGTTCAGGAAGGGGCTCCTTGAAGTACTGGTCTTCTAACCACTACACAACAGGAGAGGCCTCGTCAGATGAAGGACAGAATTAAGGGGTACAGCACAAGGAGGAGAGGTAGAATCTCCATCTTACTTCTGCGCCATCGGCCTTCAGGAGGACATTGTCTGCTGGTGACATGTGGTTGGTGTGCAGAAGGCTGGTTGTGTCTCACCCCAGGAAAATCCCACTGCCCTCAAGGAGCTGTTGTTGGACTATTGAAATATATGAGCAAACTTCCTGACACATTATGTTTCAGTTGTTGTTGCAGTACGTTGCAGAAGAAGAATGGAGGGGAACAGGTGACAGGTACAGGCCATGAAGGTGAGGGAGGCAGGGGCCACAAGTCACAATTGAAATGACAAGACAAGGCAGTAAAGGGTCATGTATCGGGAAGACAAGATAAAAAGAGGTTTGCCCACACATTTACACCAAAACAGTGGTGGACACGGGACAGTTTCTGGTGTGATCTGAACACACGGCCCTATTCAGCAGGACAGGCCTCCTCTGAGACCATCTTGCATGTTCACCACGTAGGCAAAAGAGACACTGCCATAATCCTCGTTCTGCAGCTACATGGGATCTGCATGAAACAAGTCCCAAGGGAAAGACAGGACAGGCGAATAGCCAACACTGGCCCAGAGCAGGTCAGCAAACAGACCACAACTGATATTCCCCCCAAAAAAATACCACGAAGGTGTTTTTATAAGAACAGCCCTAGAATCACATCAGTAGTGACCATCACAGTGTCTGCAATTCCTGGCACCATTAGGGGAGGAAGAGCCAACTAGAGGAAGGGTGGAACCTGGGGCAGAAGTGGTATGGGTATGAATATATCACCCAGGCAGGGAGAGGATAACCAAGGTGGGATCTATTGGGGATTCTTCCCTGCACACTCATGGGTGACAGGTGGTAGGACTGCTCGAGGAGTGCACTGCTCAGGGCTATGCACACAGCTCAGCATTGGTCCCTGCAGCACATGTACCAGGAAAGTAGAGGAGGTAGCAGAGGGCATGGTCTGGATATAGAAGGACAACTACCTCTGGGAAAAAAACAAGCAGCTAGGGACAATGGAAGGGGTTTCAGTGCCTTACCCAATGATGCTATGATTGCAAAGTTCTCCAGCATCACATCACTGTACAGCAGCTTCTGAGCTTCATCAAGGAGCGCCCACTCCTCCTGGGAGAAGTAGATGGCCACATCCTCAAAGGTGACACAGCGCTATCATTATGGGGACAACAGTTAATTCCATGATTAGTGTCTCTCCTAGGACCCCAAGTTCATTCTCCCCACATCCATCCCCTACTCACCCTCCTCCCTAATTCCCACCTGAGAGGAGATACTGGGCCTTGATGCCAGTGACCCCCACTCTCCCATCAGGGTCCCACTGATCCCTGTGTCAGCCGACAGCACCAAGAGGCAGGTGGGTAGGCAGATGAAATCTAAGCTCTGGGCCTTCATCAGGGCCAAGTGCACACCTTCTTGGCATCTGCCTGGAGCACCTGAGATTGTGCTTTACAGACACAACCAAATGTAGGGCTACCCTTCACCTAAGGTCCCCAACACAGGACACTGGGATCATCAACCCACACTGCTCTCCAGAAGCACAGCACTCACTCTATCCCACCCTTTCCCACACAGCCTTTTCCCCATCCCTGTCTCACAATACAGGCACCTCCTGACTTTTCCACATGTCACAGTGCATATGCCACGTAGGAGTGCTTGGCATAATCACACAGGATCCATATCTACCCCAGACCTCCAATGACTTTCACTGCCAGAGGCAGCCCCTCACCTGTTACAAAGGCCTTCCTATCTGTTTCGTTCCTGTCTTTAACCTTAGTCAACCAGAACCCCTGTAGCCTCCCCCACTTATGTTGCACTTGCTATCCCCACACCAGGTACAGCCTTCCTCTCTCCACCTAACCACATTCAAAGCCAGGTCCCAATTCATGAGAGACCACCTGTGCCCTGGAGCTAATCTACCAGCCCGACTAAAACACCCTAGACCCCACCAATGGTCACAACAAAATCTTATGGCGTCTACAAAGTGCTATGTTACAGCTGAGAACTCCTGTCCTCTTGCCTGTATTACCCCTTAGTCTCCACAGGCATCTCATATCCACCCTTCTCTTCGAAGTCTTGACCACTGTCTTAGCTAGTGCTGCTGTGACAGAAATACCACAAGAAGTGACTTTAATGAACAGAAATTTATTTTCTCACATTTCAAGATGCCTGAAATCTGAATTAGGGCACCAGCTCAAGAGGAAGTTCTCTCTCTGTGAGTTCCAGGGGAAAATTCCTGTCTCAGTCTCTCTAACCCCAGTGTTCCCTGGTTTCTTGGCAATCTCTACGTGGCAACTATTTTCCCCTCATTGTGCTATTCTGTCTGTGCTGCTCCTTATAACTCAGCAGGTTTAGGACCCACCCTGATGAGATCTCATTAAGAAAACCCTATGCCCAAAGAACATTACATCCACAGGCACAAGGGTCAGGACTCCAACATATATTTTTGGGAGGCACAATTCCATTTATAAGTCACCTGCTAAAACCTTCTCTCTCCCACAATCTTCCCACAGCCATGAACCTCTTCAATGACCCCAATAAGAAACCTAGTCCTTGGTCCTCACCTTCCCCTTCCTATCTTACTATTAGCATTACCACCACGACCAGGATTCCCACTACTAGACGTGACCTCCAGATCCATCCAGTCCACCACTTTTTTTGAGACATCTCCACCCTGAATCCCTTCCAGAGCTCCAAACCTGTGTGTCCAACTGCCCATTAATGCTTCCATACATTTGTTCTCTACAACATCTCAGATCCTTGACATGGTCAAAAAAAAAAAAAAAAATTCTGAGATCCCCAATCAAAATTACTCCTACTACCAACTCTCCTTCTAAGTCAATGATGTTCAAGCCTTCCAGCTGTTGAAACTATAAATTGTGGAGTTAACCCTGGCTCCTACCTTTGTCTCTGTCATACTAAATATCCAAAAGTCCAGGCACACCTACTTAAAAGACTGAAGGAGACTTTTATCAACAAAATGAAGAGACAAACTAGAGATTGGGAGAAAATCTTTAGGAACCATATACCTGACCAAAACCAAACTCATTGCCATCAAGTCAATCCTGACTCACAGCAACTCCTCCTTGGGTTTCTGAGGAGGTATCTCTACAGAAGTTGATTGCCACTTCCAAGGAGTGGCTGATGGGTTTGAACCACCAGCCTTCTGGTTAGCAGTCAAATGCCTTAGGCACTATGCCATATACCTGATAAGGGTCTAATAAGCAAAATACATAAACACTTTTACAATGTAACAACAGAAACACAAACAATCCAATCAAAACATGGGCAAAGAGAACTAGATGATGCCCAGCTACCACTACTGACCATTCTGATCAGGATCCCAAAAGACAGACCTAGATAAAACAAGAGAAAAAACATGCAACAGAACCTCAAATTCCTTAAAAGTAAAACAACAAAAAATCAGACTTACTATTCTGGTTGAAACTGGAGGACTCCCTGAGACTACTGCCCTGAGATAATCTTTAAGCCTTGAACCAAAACTAGCCTCTGAGGTCACCTTTTAGATAAATACCACACTGGTTCACAAAATAAAGAATATCACCCATGAGTACTGTGCTTCTTAATTAAAAATCATCTATATGAGACCGAATGGTCAACAATTACTTTAAAGCAAAGATAAGAATGTAAGGGGACAAAGAGTCTAAATTAATGGATATGAAACAACTAGCTCAGAAATATTGAGAATTTTCACACATTGTGAAGAATGTAAACAATGTCACTGAACAATGTGTGTAGAAATTATTGAACAGGAATCTAAACTGCTGTATAAACCTTCAACTGAAAACACAGTATTTTTTTTAAGAAGTGAGCAAAGGATGACCATGTATAGGGTTGGCAGACAATGTTTCTACAAGAGTATTTGTATGTTCTATAAGAATTTCCAAGTATATAGTAGAGCTGACAAGGGACAAGGTTGTAGTCACTTCCTGGCCACAGCCAGCTACCCGAAGGGAGCGAGTAGTTGGACCTGTGGACTCAGGACCATGGTCGCAGGGGATGTCAAGCTCAATTGGCACAACATATTACACAAAAACATTGTTCCACATCCTACTTTGGCAAGTAGCAACTGGGATCTTAAAAGCTTGCAAGCAGCCATCCAGATGCAATGATGGGTCTCTCCCCATCCAGAG
>NW_006922281.1:862351-865323 GCF_000298275.1 Orycteropus afer afer | reverse complement strand
CCCCCCCCATATGCAGGGTCTGGTTTCCATGGCGCAGCCACAGGGAATCTGAGACTTGGAGCAGACCATTTCCTTCCTCTGGCCCAAACTCCCACTGCTCCCATAAACTCCAGAAAAGACACCCAAGTGCTCAGGGAGCCATTCCAAGCCTGACTCCTGCCCACTGCTCTCTGTTCCCACGTGAAAGAGTGGAGACTTGTGCTTCTGACACTCCCAGCTCAGCCGTGCCTGTAAGCATTTGCAGGTACGGGTACCTAAGCCCACGACAATCTTCCACATCTCATTCCATTGGTTAAAATAACGATCATCAGGCCACAGATCGCCTCACTGGGCTCAGTACCCTAAGCTGAAATTGTGCTCTGGGTCCCCAGACTCAAGGCCAGAAAAGCGGCAGCTGACGAGTCCCAGAGACCACAGTGGTGCGGGCAGGACCAGTGAGGCTGCGGGACACCCTCCACTCCCCCGTGTAGGGTCCGTAATCACCCCTGTGAGGGGCAGGTGACCCCAGGCTCCGGCCTCCCCGTCCCCCTGTCCAGCACTGGAGCCACGGAAGCTCGGCATCACTGCGTCATCGCTGCTTCTCGTCCTCAGGCTGCTCCTACCAGCTGCGTGACCTTGGAGAAGGCCTCCGGCTCCCAGGACCTCCCTGTCATCCCCCTTTGTCCCGTCTGGTTTTCGCCAGCAGCTTTTTCACCATCTCCCTCTCGTCCACCTCCCTCCACGGCTCCCAGCGTCCTCAGAATGAAGACACGACTCCCCAGCCTGCCATCGAGCGCGATTCTTAACTCGGCTTCCGGCGGACACACCACGGACCCCGGGTTTCCCTGCTGCTCCGGCTCAGTCGCACCTGCAGCCTTTCCCTGCCGGTCCCTCTGCCGGGGCCTCTCCCCGACCCCTCATCACGCTAGTTCTCAGGAAACGGGGTCCCCACCAGCAGCGCCCCCTTGTGCAGGACCCAGGCCTGGGCGGCAGGGACCTGAGCGGGCGGCCCACTCGGGGCTCGAGGACGCGGAGGCCTGGAGAACGCTCACCCACCTGAGCCGCCTCCCTGAAAGCGGAGGCCGCCATGGAGCCGATGGGCGGAGCGAGGCCGGGCGCGGCGGGCGATGGGCGGGGACCTGGGCACAGCGCTCCCCACTTGGTTATGCCTCAGGGTGGGTCACCCCAGAAGACGCCGCCGCCGAAGCTCAGACCCGCCTTTGTGAGGTCGGGACAAAGCGTCCTCTCCCGACTCTCGGTTACGTCACCATGGTACCCACCCAGCAGGTGGGTGCGGCCAGGACGAAAGCCACAAAAGAGACGCCAGAAGTCCCGCCCCAACGCCGCTCGCTTGCCCAGTAATGGCCTGTTCTGGGCTGCCATTGGCTGAAGCCGCCGCCGTCGGTCGCACAGCCTTCTGAGTAATGTAGTTCTCGCATTCCACAGGCCGCAGGGACAGGCACGCCGCCTCCCCGCAGCAAAGGCCCAAGCGTTCGGTATCGGGGACTGCAAAATGGCATCCCAGGCTCCTCGGCACAGCTAGGGGCTTCGCGCCTTCCTAATGGCCAGAGGCAGATTTCTGTGGCGTGTTGTCTGCAATTAATCACCAGGGTTTAGAGACATCATTTCCACTCCCTGAAGCTCTCCACGCTCCCAGAGGCAAAAATACTATTTCAGGGATGCCTAGGACTACTGATCCAACGCGCATATTCCAGGGTATTCAGATATAAAGTGCTTTCACTCGGAGTTGGAAACTAATACACATTATTTATTGTTTATGAAAATCATGTAGCAAGAATCCTTAGTTTTGTGAATTTTTGTATATCGGGTTAAGGACCAGAGACAAAGGCTCCGGACAGGGTCCCAACGGGGAAGAGGCAGGGCACAGTAGAGGAGGGTTATACCACCTGAAGCAGGTGGACGGAGGTGGAGCTCTACCTTTGCTCCCCACACGGCTTCCGCCCGTATAATCAATGATTGCGTCCAACAAAGTGAGATATACTGTTTCATCTTGTATTTGTTTGTGAAACTTAATGAGTATCTTACTCCATATCCTAAGATCTGTTAAATTCCTTTTAAGAATCTGACACCTACCTCAAAGTTCAAAAGTAGTCCCAAATGTTGAGAGAGAAAAAAAGAAATACCAAAGCTCTTATACACTCGCCAATAACATTTGTAACACTGCTTTACTAATATGTTGTTGTTGTTGTTGTTATGTGCCGTCGAGTCCGACCCGACTCATAGCGACCCCTCCTTGGGTTTCCGAGGCAGTATCACTACGGAAGTAGATTGCCCCATCTTCCTTCCGAGGAGTGGCTGGTGAATTTGAACCGCCAGCCTTCTGGTTAGCAGTCAAATGCCTTAGCCAATTATTTGATAGGAGTTGCCTGTCAGTTTCTCACTGTAAATATATAAATAAGGGAAACAGGGAAGGACAAGGGAACTTCACATACCACTGCAAGATTATAAGCACAAAAATATTCATGTGTATTTTTGAAAAAAGTGTACCAAGTTTACAAACAAAATGAAGGCTGTTCAGTAGGCAAGATATTACTGCTCATAATTATGTTCTGGACGTATTTAAACAATTCTAAATTCTCAGGTGATTGAGTTCCACTCAAGGGACTGGAAAGACAAGCCACTGAAACCTACTGCTGTCAAGTGGATTTTGACTCATGGCAAAACCATGTGGGTAAGAGTAGAACTGCATTCCACAGGTGTTATGGATGAATCGTGTCCCCAAAAATACGTACTGTGAATTCTAACTTCTGTGCCTGTGGTTATAATCCCATTTGAGAACAGGTTATCTTTTTTATACTCATGAGACAGGATTAATGTAGGGGGTGTCTTAAATCAATCTCTTTTGACATATAAAAGAGATCATTAAAAAAGCAAGGGATAGAAGCAGAGAAAAGGGGGGAGAGAGATGCCAAGCCTCATAAAGATCACTCAGGAGCAGGTCAAAAGAGATGAGGCCCTTCCTACAGAGCCAA
>NW_006922281.1:858545-860936 GCF_000298275.1 Orycteropus afer afer | reverse complement strand
TTGTTGAAATATCTCAATCGGTATGCCATCAATTCCCGGAGCCTTGTTCTTCGCCAGTTCTTTCATTGCAGCTTTGACTTCTTCCTTCATTACCATTGGTGAGCCAACAGGGTGGCACACTGAATTTCAAATTCAAGCCTCTTAAACCGTGAGAAAAGGGGGGCTCTGGTGGCACAGTGGTTAAAGCATTCAGCTGCTAGCCAAAAGTTCAGTGGTTCAAACCCACTACCTGCTCCATGGGAGAAAGATGAGGTATTCTGCTTTGATGAAGATTTACAACCTTGGAAACCCTATGACAGTTCCATTCTGTCCTATAGGATCTATGACATGGAATCAACTCAGTAGCAGTGACTGCTGTTGTTGTTGAGAAAATAAATCTGTTTCTTAAAGCCACCCTCATGTGAGTGATATTTCTGTCACAGCAGCAAAAGATGACTAACAGTGTTTTCTGTGGCTGTGATCTGTGGAACGGGATCCTGTTGTGATGCCTACAACTGTCTGCAAGCGAACAATCCAGCATTCAGCCTGGAGATCTTGGATTTGTCATCGTTGGAGTCAACAGCCAACCTTGAGCTCGTCAGCCCCTGTAGCTGTGTGAGTTGGGAAAAGCCTCCAGCTTGACATTTGATCTGAGTTGGGACTTGCCAGCTTCTGTTAAGTGTGTAAGCCATTTTCCTAAGGTAAATTGATACACACACACACACACACACATGCATATATAAGCTTTACTGGTTTTGCTTCTCTATAGAACCCAGCCTAACACAGTTGGTAATGGAGTAGTTCTAGAGAAACAACATCAAAAGGATGGTCTTCCTAAATTGGTTCTCACTGATTGTTTTGGTTCTCCAATTTGACTAACCCGTAAAGGCACTGGTGACTCTGCCTGCATTAGTGAAAAGGGCACTGCTAATCCGTGGCATGAGGTGGCAACATTAATATGCAAAATAGCACCACCAATAGATCAAGTACTTTTGAGAAGTGAGGCTCTGAGAGATCACATGTACGATACTTTTCTGCAATCCTGCAGCACGAACAGTATAAGGAAACTGGTTGGTTGGTCCTACTTACCCTGGACCAAGTGGTGAAAGAGTGAGATGAGTTCAGGGCTGCTGAGTTAAAGCTTAAGCGCCACATAAAAGACCTCAATGTTTCCAGTTGTGCCCTGAAAGAAAGCCTTATTTCTTCTAGTAACAGAGCTGATATTACCAAAAACCAAACCCAAAGTCTTATTGTAAGGGTAGATGAATTACAACACCAACTGAAATGCCAGCCCAGAATGGTGTCTGATGTTAAAGTGAGGGCATTGATTGGGAAAAAGTAGGATCCTGAAACTTGGAATGGGGACATATGGGCAGAGAGTCAACAAGATGAGGATATGGAGCCTGTAAATTGTGTTCAATCCCTCCCATCTGGAGGGATTACTATAAAGCCATCATCACTTTCACCTCAGTTAGATGCAATTAACCCAACTGTTCCTGCTGGGTCATTGCCTGAGGTAGATGCCATGGAAGACATTGCTGAATGTTCTCAGGAACTGCCCCCAAACACCCATTTTTGCTGCTAGATCTAGAACTAAACTCAAGTCCAAGCAAGTCCCAAAAGGTGAAATACAAAGTGTGACTGAGGAGGTGGTACGCTATACCTGAAAAGACCTACTTGATTTTGTTAACATGTATAGACAGAAACCTGGAGGATATGGATAGGAATGGCTACTGAGTGTGGGATAATAGTGGAAGAAATGTAATATTGGGTCAGTCTGGTTTTATTGATTTAGGCCCACTAAGTACAGATTTGTCACTCAGTGTTTCAGCTCGAGAGGTTAGGAAAGGATCTAATAGTTTATTTGGTTGGCTTACTGAAGCATGGATTATGCAGTGGCCTACCTTAAGTCAAGTTAAAGTACCAGACCTGCCTTGGTATAATGTAGAAGAAGGTATCCAGAGGCTTAGGGCAATTGGCCTGTTAGAATGGATTTATCAGATTAGACCCTTAGAGCCAGAAGTGGAGAGTCCAGAGGACACGCCTTTCACCAGTACATTGAGGAAGAAATTTGTGAAGGGAGCCCCAGCTGAAAGCTAAGAGGTCTTGGAAGCTCTTACTGATGAAGATCAAAGACTGCAGCCTTTATTATGGGTTATACCTCAACATAAAGAAAACAAAACTCCTCACAACTGGACCAATAAGCAACATCATGATAAATGGAGAAAAGACTGAAGTTGTCAGGGATTTTAGGTATCCTGGATCCACAATCAATGCCCAGGGAAGGAGCAGTTGAGAAATCAAATGACTGTATTGAAGGGTTAATAAAATCAAACCTCATAATTGAAGGGTTAGTGAAATCAAAGTTCACAATAATTTACATTCAGCCAAAATGGAACGTTACAAAAAAAA
>NW_006922281.1:855818-857518 GCF_000298275.1 Orycteropus afer afer | reverse complement strand
CCTTATGACCTGCCGCTGGACCCCACTGCTTCTGCCTCCTCTTGCTTCCCCATACTCATCCTTTGGCCACTCAGCTCACAGCACCTCTTCATTCCCTTCGGGAAGCAGCCAGAGCTGAAGGCATTGTCTGCGTTCATGTCCCTTTCTCTGTATCTGACCTAATAGAAAAGACCCTAACTGAGACAATTGTGGGCTGGTCTCTCTAGCGTGGAGAGTCAGCCATTTGCTTTGATGCTTGCATCTCTTAAATTCTCCCCTTCTATTTCTCTGGCCTGGTTTCTCTCATCATCGGCAACCCAACCTTACATGTATTGCATTGGGAAAATCTACTGGAAAGGACCTTTTTAAAGTGTTCAAAAGCAAAGATGTCACTTTGAGGACAAAGGCGCAGCTGACCCAAGCTGAGGTATTTTCAGTGCCTCACATGCATGGGAAAGGTGGACAATGAATAAGGAAGACCGAAGAAGAACTGAGACTCTGGAATTACGCTGTTGGTGAAGAATATTAAATAATACATCATGGACATCCAGAAGAATGAACAAATCTGTCTTAGAAAAAGTACAGCCAGAATGCTCTAGGGAAGCTAGGATAGGAGACTTCGTCTCATGTACTTTGGACATCTTATCAAGAGAGACCAGTCTCTGGCAAAGAACATCACGCTTGGTAGTGAAAAAACCTCTCTGGCCTGCGTAGTCAGCAGTTCTGTCCAACATAGTGAGAAACACTTTGTCAATGGGGTAGTATTTCTTCAGGGAGGCCTGGTGGCACAGTGGTTAATGCACTCAGGTGCTAACTGAAAGGTCTGCAGTTCAAACCCACCAGTGCTCCTCAGGAGAAAAGGGTGGCAGTCCAACAGAGAAAGATTTACAGTCCGGGAAACCTTGTGTGGCCATTCTGCTTTGGCCTGTAGGGTTGCTGAGCTGCACCTGATGCAGAAGCAGTGAGTTTGCTTTCACTTGGGTGTATTTCTTACTTCATATCCTAGGATACATTCAATTCCTTTTAGGAATCTGACATGTACCTCCAAAAAGACCACCTTAATATTTGTTACATTTTGATGGATGGATCAAAATGCCAAAATTCTTATTCACTCCTTAGGAGTTCTAGTAGTGTAGTGCCCAAGTGTCTCTAAGCACACCAGTGAGTGTCTCAAAAGACAAAACCAAACCAAACTCTGCTATTGAGTTGATTTCAACTCATAGAGATTCCCATTGGGTTTCTGAAGACACTTTCATAAGGGTTCCAAGATGTGCTTTAAAATGAGTATTTGCTGGAGGGCAAAGGGATAAATTTATAGATAAAATGAGTTTGGCCATGGGTTGTTCCTATTGAAGCTATGTGATGGTTTCATGTAGTTCATTTTATTATCTGCTTGTCTATTGTAGGTGTTTAAAAAATTCCATATTAAAGTACTTATAATAATTTAGGAGCTCTGGTGGCATAGTGCCTAAGGCATTTGACTGCTAACCAGAAGGCTGGTGGTTCAAATCTGCCAGCCACTCCATGGAAGAAAGGTTGGGCAATCTACTTCGTAGTGATACTGCCTTGGAAACCCAAGGAGGGGTCGCTGTGAGTCGGCTCCGACTCAGTGGCAGTAAGTTTGTTGTTGTTGTTGTTGTTAAGTGCCATCGAGTCGTTTCCGACTCATAGCGACCCCATGCACAGCAGAACGAAACACTGCCCGATCCCGCGCCAGCCCC
>NW_006922281.1:842191-853143 GCF_000298275.1 Orycteropus afer afer | reverse complement strand
CAGTGAGTAAGCACAAGCACGCCCGTGCTTACCTCGCTCCCGGTGACTAAGCACAAGCCCGCCTGTGCTTACCTCGCTCCCGGGGACTAAGCACAAGCCCGCCCATGCTTACCTAGCTCCTGGAGACCCGGTCCCTCTCGGGAGGGTAACAAGGGAAAGTGTTCAGTGCAGATCAGTGAGTAAGCACAAGTCCGCCTTGTTTCAGTTTGAGATTATAATAATTAATGTTGAATGTGTTCCATTTGCTGTAAGTGTGCTCTTGAATGCTTAGAGCATCATACTTTATTTTCCATAGCTTAGTCTGTCAGTATCAGATAGCAGTACATGGATTCCCATCGTTTTTCTCAGCCAGAGCCAAGAATGTAAATGACCTCATCATGGAGAGGAGTCCACAATATAAAGGCAGCCATGTGGGTAGCACCACCAGGGGAAAATGCAAGACTCGAGGAAGTGCCTTGGTATTTCCCAGCACCAACATTTTTTTTTCTATACCCCCAGTTGTTATAAAAATAAAGTTTCAATTAAAACTCAATACAGGAAGGATCAAATCTGGAGATACTGGATAGAGTGGGAGGAAAAACTTGGAACAAAATCCAAAAAACTCAGTAATGACCAGAATTACCAGTTGGATGGAGTCTGATGAGACCCCCCAATACTATGGCCCTGGGATACATTCTGGGCCTGGAATAAAACTCACTCCCAGGGGCTGGCTATCAGGCCAATAGTAAATAAGATATACACACAGACCACTCAACCCAGGGTGACGCACCCACATACTCTATGGAAATGCATCCCTTGGAGCAATCGACCATGGGGCACCACAGGGGCAACATTCCAATGGAGGAAATGCAGGACACACAGGAGTGCATAACTATGAGGGGCGGGGGGGCGGGAAGAGGGGGTTACTGGGCAAGGAGGGGTGGAGACCGGGTAGGGTTGGGGATGGGAAATGGGAAATGAAACTAAATGTACACATAATGTTAAATGTCAAACAAACTCTGCTCTGTAAACTTGCACCTAAAGGACAATATAAATAAATAAATAAATAAATAAATAATAAAAAGAAATTATTAGTTGGGGAAAAAGGAAAAAAAAAAAAAAACCTCCATACAGGAAAACAAAACATGTCCATGTTGGGAGTAGCATCTGGGCTCCCAATCAGTGACCTCAGTGATGAGCAAAAACACAGCATATTAAGGGGTCACTGCCTCATGTACAGGAGGCCTGGTGGCACAGTGGTTAAAGTGCTCAGCTGCAAACCAAAAATTTGGTGGCTTGAACTTACCAGCCATTCCACTGAAGAAAGATGTGGCAGTCTGCCTCTGTAAAGATTTACAGCCCTGGAAATCCTATGGGGTTGTTCTACTCTTACAAAGTTGCTACGAGTCAGAACTGACTCAACAGCAATAGGTTTGGACCTCATGTACAATTTTTGTTCCTTCCAAAATTACAGAATAATGGTTGTTATTTATTTATCTTAGTAGTATAGTGGTTAAATATTAGTCTAACTCATTGCTGTCGAGTCCGATCCAACTCACAGCGACCCCTCCTTTAGTTTCCAAGGCAGTATCACTGTGGAAGTAGATTACCCAATCTTCCTTCTGAGGAGTGGCTGGTGGGTTTGAACTACCATCCTTCTGATTAGCAGTCAAATGCCTTAGGCACTATGCCACCAGAGCTCCTTATGTTTCCAAGTCTATAAATTGTCATGAAAGCAAATTGCCTCATCTTCCTTCCTCAGAGCAGCTGGTGGGTTTGAACCATCAGCTTTTGGTTAGCAGCCAGATGTCTTAACCATTACACCACCGCAGCTCTTTGAAAGACTGAAAAGAAGATCTAAACAGCAGAGTTAAACCATGGTCCCGAATGGGAAGCTTCAATTTTGTAAATATTTCCATAAACTAAATGTGCCACTAAGCAATGTACCGTGGATGAACTGCCAGAAGACGAAACAAATCCGTCCTAGACGAAGTACAGCCAGAATGCCCCTAGGTAGCAAGGATGGGTATCAGCAGGAACCAGTCCCTGGAGAGGGATATCATGCTTGGTAAGAAGGGGCAATGAAAAAAACGAAGACCCTCAATGAGCTGGGTTGACACAGTGACTGCAACAATGGGCTTAAACACAGCAATTATTATGAGGATGGTGCTGGACCAGGCAGGGTTTTGTTCTGTTGTACATGGGGTCACGGAGTTAGAACTGACTTGATGGCACCTAACAACAAGCAATGCAACATAACCAAATGCTAACATTTTAAGTTTCCTCAGCTGGAGAAAGAGAGAAATAAATGAAATCACAGTTAGTGGGAGGATTAACTTTACCAGGCGTTCCAAATGCAATTACACTTTGGCTTCAGACAATCACCTGAGAATAAAATCTAGGATACAGGACACAGAATCTAGAAAATGTTTCAAATTATTTGACATGCAGAGCAGAAGCAGATAGATAAAGCAAAATGTACATATTTGTATATAAAATATTTATATATTCATACATATTTACATGAAACATATTAGGAACTTCGGTAATAAACCCCATAATTGTGAGTATGGTCTGTGAATTGTGTGACGACTGCAATGAATGATCAAACCCAGAAGAGTATAATGCTGTGGGAGGGACAAATGGTGTCAGTGTTGGGACAAAATTTAGAGTGGAGGTTTGTGTGACCTCCACCTGACAGGAATCAGCCTTGGCCTGATGCTGATTTTGACCCTTTCTCCCCTTGTAGTGAAAGGAGGTCTATCATCATGCCATTTTTACAACCACTTAAAGTTATACACATCCATTTCAAGACCTGTTACAGATGGAATTGTGCCCCTCTATAACATGTATTGGGAGCTCTGGTAACATAGTGCCTAAGGCATTTGACTGCTACCCAGAAGGCTGGTGGTTCAAACCCACCAGCCACTCCTCAAAAGGAAGATTCGGCAATCTACTTCCATAGAGATACTCCCTAGAAAACCCAAGGAGGGGTTGTTATGACTTGGATCTGACTCCACCAGCACTTTGTTAGTTTAAAATATGTATTGGAATCCTGACCCATATACCTGTTGATGGAATCCTATGGGGATAGGGTTATGCTAATGAAGTGTTGGGTGTGTCCTAAACTTCATCACTGCTGAGTTGCAGACACAGATGCAAGCACAAAGAAGGAAGACAGATGCCATGTGAAGACAGCCAAAGACACTGGAGTCACAGAAGTTTAAAGACACAAGGATCACCCAGAGCCAATGGAGAGCCCTGCTCTGGAGCTGCTACACTGAATTTGGACTTCTAGCTTCTTGTAATAAATATCTGTTCCTAGAAGAATGGACACACACACAAAAAAAAAGACATTTAGAAACAATCAACCCTAGGACATGATGGCCCTCGAGACCAGAAGAACTGGATGGTGCCTGGCTACCAATGCCAACCCCTCAGGAAAGGATCAAATCTGGAGATCCTGGATAGAGTGGGAGGGGAAACGTGGGACAAAATCCAAAAACTCAATAATGAGCAGAAATACTGGTCAGATGAAATCTGGTGAGACTCCCAATACTATGGCCCTGAAATACATTTGGCACTTGGAATAAAACTCACCCCCCGGGGGGGGGGGCTCTCAGCCCAATAGTTAGCAAGATGTACACGCAGATCACTCAACCCAGGATGCCACACCCACGTACTCAATGGTAATACATCCCTTAGAGCAATCGAGTCGGCCCTGACTCATAGCGACCCCTCCTTGGGTTTCCGAGGCAGTATCACTACGGAAGTAGGATTGCCCAACCTTCCTTCCGAGGAGTGGCTGGTGGGTTTGAACCGCCAGCTGTCTGGTTAGCAGGCAAGTGTCTTTGCCACTATGCTACCAGAGCTCCTCTTAGAGCAATAGACCATGGGAAATAAATAAATAAATAAATATCTGTCCTTAAAGCCATTCACCTGTGGTACTTGTTATAGCAGCAGTAGAAAACTAAGACTGACCCTGACTGCACTGACTCTGACTAAAAGAACACGGACACCTTTAACACAGTAACATAGTTTCTGTGTTGGGCAGTTACTGGAATTTCAAGTGTCTTACAGTTGGGAATATACTCTGAAAGATTAAGAGACAAGATGTCGTGACTGTAAGTAACAGAACTCAATCATGTATATAGAAATAGATGAAACAATTGTCACAAAATGATCAATAATGGTACTTCACAGAAGTTCTTCCCATATGTGTGTATATTTGAAAACATTCACCCTAAGAGGCAGAGTATGTTCTTATATCAATTAATTTGAAGGATGGATTTAAAAGGCAGAAGAAATCTTCTGGTCTCGGGGGTTTAAGTATGCATAAAAGTATACACCTGCCTACTGAGTTCTGGGCTTCAGGGCTCTTTTGCAGGAACCAGGAACATCCTTCCCCTCAACAAGGGCCAGACAGCCCCTGGGGACAAATTTAGGGTGTTCCCAGAACCACCAGAATTGTCACAACTGTCCTAACTCAGGTAGCCTATTGTCTTACACAAAATTCAGGCATCCAGGTCACCAACTAACACCTCAAATCCCCTGCACTCTTAGGAGGTCGTGGTCAGTAAAACACATTAGGCCATACCTGGAGGGAGGGCTACTCTGCCATCATACCATCTCTACTGAGGCACAGAGGTATGGGACCCAAAAAAATTGTTCAATCCTTCAGTATAACCAATTGCCATTATGTTGATTCTGACTTTTGGGGATTGTCTATCAGGACAGAACTGTGATCCACAGGGCCTTCAAGGCTTTTTTGGAAGTAGATTACCAGGCCCTTCTTCCGAGGTACAAAAAAAAAAAAATAAATAACCCAATCTCATTGCCATCGAGTCAGATCTGACTCATAGCAACCCCTCCTTGGGTTTCCAGGGTGGTATCACTATGCAAGTGAATTGCCCAACCTTCCCTCTGGCTAGCAGCTAAGCATGTTAAATGTGTGCACCACCCCGGGACTCCTCCCCTTCATCACCGTTGTAGGTGCTGTCACATCTATTCCAACTTACGGTGACCCCATGTCAGGGCACAACTGCCCACTGCTTTTTCTAGCCTGTAATCTTTACAGGAGCTGATTGCTAGGTTTTTCTCCCAGAGTGGCTGGGTGGGTTTAAACTGCCAACCTCTTGGTTAGTAGCTGAGCACTTAAGCATTGCTCCAACCTAAATCTGTTTTAAACAAACTGCACACCATGAATAATACACTGAAGATGAATGCTGACTGAAACAACAGGACCTTTATTATTGTACAAACTAGAGGAATGTGAGGTAGTTAATTACTGTAATTGGGTGACTTGGGAGGCTAGGAAAATCCATCATGAATGTCATGAAGGCTAAACCTTCTGTGCAGGCTGAGAGCAGAAACCACACAGGTTCCTCTGGGACAAAACTGGTTATGGTCCATGCTCTGAACAGTCAAGAGAACAGAAGAAGTTCCCCTCAACTCAGACTACTCATGATTTCTTTGGGAAAGTGTAGAAGGTGAGCACACACATGCCTTGCCTGAGCTTATCAAGATGACTGATGATCACCGTGGGGACCTGCCAGGAGGCACATGTGAGATAGCTCTATCACAGAAACTGGCAGGGACATCATTCTGGCAGGGAATCAAGTAACATAGCTCCTCACAGCTTCATAAATGCCTGGAATCATGAGAAATTTCACCACTTTGGAATTCAGAAGTTTGAAGTTCAACTTTAGGCAGATGGTTCCCTCATAAAGTGTCTCTATTGTTAGGTGACATCAAGTTGACTTTGACTCACAACAATCCCATGTGACAGAGTAGAACTGCCTTTATAGGCATTTCTAAGCTGCAATCTTTATGGAAGCAGATTGCCAGGCCTTTCTCCTGTGGAGCCACTGGGTGGATTCAAATTGCTAACCATTCGGTTAGCAGCCAAGTGCTTAACCACCCTGCCACCAGGGCTCCTAAAGCTTCTCTAGGGAAATCATATTCAACAGAGGCAGCACATTCTCTTCAGGTCTAAGGCCCTTCTCTTGTACGGATTTTCTGGTGCTAAAGATGTTGACATTCACTAATCTAATGATGCCTTTTTCTGGTGCAAAATTTTCAGAATTGGCTGTGGGTGGAGTTTGGGCTACAGGATTTTTCATAAATCTTTACTCAAGTATGAATTCTCCAATGTTTATTAAGGCCAGAGTGTTGGCTAAAAGATTTCCCACATTCACTGCATTTTTAAGGCCTTTCTCCAGCGTGAACTCTCTTGTGCACATTAAGCAGAGAGCGACTGCTAAAGAATTTCCCACATTCACTGCATTCGTAAGGCCTTTCTCCAGTGTGAATTCTCTTGTGCACAACAAGGTGGGAGCTTCTGCTGTAGGCTTTTCCACATACGTTGCACTCATAAGGCCTTTCTCCAGTGTGAACTCTCTGGTGAAGAAAGAGGCTGGAACTATGGCTAAACGATTTCCCACATTCCACACACTCATAAGGCTTTGCTCCTGTGTGAAGTCTCTGGTGGTCAGTAAGACCAGAACACTGCCTAAAGGTTTTCCCACAATCATTGCACTCATAAGGCCTTTCTCCAGTTTGAATTCTTTGGTGTTTTATGAGGATGGAGCTTTCACTAAAGGACTTCCCACATTCAACACATTCATGAGGACTGGCTCCTGTGTGATGGTTCTGGTGTTGAGAAAGATTAAATTTGCAGGTGAAGGCTTTCCCACATTCGCTGCACTCAAAAGGCCTTTCTACACTGTGAACTCTCTGGTGTCTGCTAAGTGAAGAGTGGTAGCTAAAGGTTTTCTCACATTCACCACACTCATACAGCCTTTCTGCAGTGCAGCGTCTCTGGTGACTAAGTGTCTATTTGTGGCCTGAAGCTTTCCTGCGTTCTCTCCACTTGTAATGACTCTTTTCACTGTGAAAGGTCTCTCTACAGCTGGTGCTGCTGGGTGGCTTCCCACTTTGGGGCATGGCCTGGTGCTGGAGAATGCCAAAGTAGACCAAGGAGTCCTTCCCAACCTCCCCATGGATAAAGGGCTGCCATGACACTTGGAGTCTCCAGCTCTTCACAAACAAGGCTCTGTCCACATCCTGCCTGAAGGATTTCTCTCCACTGTGATGCTTCTTATCCTGGGGAAGGTCTTCATTGAGCCAGGGGGCTCGGACACATGTCCCACCCATGTGCAGTGTCTGCTCAAGGTTTATTGCTTTGTTCTCAGCCAGATGCAAAATGTTGTTCAAGACTGAAACACACCACTCGCAAGGGTAAGTCTTCTGGGTGGATGGATCGATCTGTGGAATCCTGACCTGTGACACCCCTTCTATACAAACACTCTGTTCAGAAGATGCCTCCTCCTCCTCCACTTCATGCCAATAACCTAAAAGTAGAGAAAGGCTGATAAATGTAGGTTGACATTGGTGGGAGGAGAAGTCCCATTATGAATGTGTGTCAGTCATGTTAAGAAATGAGTCTGTGGGATTGTTCCAAGGATGAGGGGCTGGAGGCATGTTCAGGAAGGGGCTCCTTGCAGTACTGGTCATCTATTAAACAACCAGGGAGGCCTCATCAGAAGGAGGACAGAATTAAGGGGTACAGCACAAGGAGGAGAGGCAGAATCTCCATCTCACTCCTGGGCCATCAGCCTTTAGGAGGATCCTGTCTGCTGGTGCCATGTGGCTGTTGTGCAGAAGGCCAGTTGTGTCCAGGCCCAGGAAAACCTGGACTTGAGTAACTGGCATTCTAGGACTATCTAGGGATATGTGCACATCTCATGACACATCATGTTTGCACCAGTGTCGGAGAACATTGCAGATGGACTTGTGAAGAGGAACAAGTGGCACATGGCCAGACAGATGGGGCAGCCAGAGGTTGGAAGCACAATTCAAAAGACAAGGCAGAAAGGGTCAAATATGGGGAAGGAAAAGTAGAAATGAGATGTGACCAGAGGTATTTGCACCAATGGTAGTGGACACAGGACATATTTCTGGTGTGATCTGAACACAGTCCTACTGTCGTTCCCTCCCCCGGAAGCAGCTAAGTAGGGACAGATCTCCTCTAGACCATCCTATCATGTCCACCCTGACAAACAACCTCCCTGACCCTGTCTTCATGATGGGATCTGCATGATTCAAGTTCAGAAGCACTGAGTGGACACCACTGTCCCAGAGAAAAGCAGCATACAACAGACCAGAGGACAGAAAATTAACATTAATAAAAGCTTGAGTGAAGGTCATGCAAAGACAGTCCCAGGTCCATGTTAGTGGGACATGACAATTTGTGCAATTACTGACACAGAAAAGCAAAAATTAATGTCACACAGAAGAAAAGAGCAGAAGCTGGGGCACAGGGGAGGATATGGACACATCACCCAGGCAAGGAGAGGACAAGCAAGGTGGGATCCACTGAGCTGAATGAAAGATTCCTGTACTCATCTCTTCACATTCTAAGGTAGCAGGTGGTGGGACTGATCAGGGACTGCACTGCTCAGGGCTGTGCACACAGCTCAGCCCTAGCCCCCACAGCAAACATGCTAGGAAACAGGGGAAGGTAGCAGAGTCCATGGTGTAGATGCAGACAGACAGAGCTGTCCCTGGGGAGAAGAGCAAAAGCAGAGACCAGCTCAGGACATGGGTGGGTGTGGGCATCTTACCCAGGGAGTTTATGATTGTAAAGTTCTCCAGCATCATGCCTCGGTACAGCAGCCTCTGGGCCTTATCAAGGAGCCTCCACTCCTCCTGGGAAAAGTTGATGGCCACGTCCTCAAAGGTGACACAGCCCTAACATGATTGGCACGATAGTTATTTCCACGATTAGCTTCTCTCCTATGACTCCATATATCCCCTACGTGTTGATATTCTGTTCACCCTCCTTCCCAGCCCCCAGCTCATAAGAGACACCAGGTGCTGGTGTCACTGACGCCCACTCTCTTCTCATGGTCTCATGATCACTGTGTCTGTCCATGACACCAAGAGTTAGGTGGGCACATAGATGAGATCTAAGCTCAGTGCCACGTGTGCAGCCTCTTGCCAGGCAGTTGGCCAGGGTCTCCTGAACACAATCAAATATGGCCTTACCCTTTACCTATATGTCCTTAATGCAGGGCCCTGGGCCATCAGTTCACACTTCTCTCCATGTGCATACTTCTCTGTCTCCCTCTACACTTATACAGCCTCCTCCCCTCCTTGCGCCGCACCATAGCATCTCCTTGATCTCTCATGTTTACCGAACATGGCATCCAGAGAGAGCTTGGCAAATTCCAACAGCACCCAGATCCAGTCCAGACCTCTGATGGTCTCCACTGCAGAGACAGTTCTAAGTCCTGCTATAAAGGCCTCTGTGCCTGACTCTGCTCTTGTCTTTAACCTCAATGGACCAGAACACCTGATGACTGAGGATACCCATGGTTCTTGTCCACCATACTTCACTTCTCTTCATCTAGGCCTTCCTCAAAGCCAGGTTCTAATAGTCCTCCACCCCAGGCCCAGGGACTCTACAAATGAACACTTGTGTCCCTGAGCTAATCTACCAGCCTGAGGAAACATCAGACACCACCACCAAAGGTCACCACAAAATCTTGGTATGTCCGTGGAGTAGTGATGAAGTTCCAGCCATGAATCCGCTGACATGTTGTCCCAATCTCTCCTACCTTTCCACATCTGTCTCATGTATTTATGCCTTGGAAGTTTTGGCCACCTGCCAGATCATGCTCTCTCCTATCTTCCCATAGCCACTTCTCTCCCTCAACTGTTTATAATGCACATCACCCCAAACCAGAGATCCAAGAAGAAATCCAGTCCTCAGTCTCCATCTGCTTCCTACCCAACTATTAGAATTACCATTATGACCAGGCTTTTCGCTATTGAATGGACCCTCAGTTCCAACCTGGTCCACACCCTGTCTGCCATCTTCTAGACATGTCTCCATCCTGAGTTTTTTCCCCAAATCCCACACTTTGTGTCCAGCTGCCTACTTTATGTAGTCAATCATTTTTTCTCTGAAACATCTCAGACTCTTAATATAAATAAAATAAAACTCCTGAGATCTGTGTTGAAAATTATTCCTACCACCGCCTTCCTATGTAACTCAATGGACTTTTCATTTTTCTAGCTATTGAAACTAAAATCCTTGGAGTTATCCTTGGAGTTCTATTTTTCTGTCAAACTCACAATCAGAAAAGCATGACAGACCTACTTAAAGATGGATCCAGAATCTACCTGTTCTCTCACTTCCCCAGCCATCAAACTGACCCAACAATCATCAACATGCGTGGACTACTGTAAGTCCTCCATGCTGCAGCCACAGGAAGCCTGAACTTGGTCAGGTCACCCACCTCCCTGCTCCAAACCTCTACTGTTCCCATCACTTTCAGATTAGATACCCAATTTCTCAGGAAGACATTCTAAGCCTGACTGCTACTTAGGGTGTGTTCATAGTCCCCAAAGTAGAGAGCTACTAGAAAAGTGTCAGGTGAAGAGCCTCAGTACAAACACAGAGACTATATGGGTGGCATCAGTATCAGTGAGGCTCTGGAACACCCTCCACTCACCTGTGTAGTGTCCATAAACATTTCTGCAGTCATGGGAAGCTGTGGGAAATGGGATCCGTGAGAGGGAGGCGGTGATGGGTTCCACCCTCCATGTCCAGCACTGGAGCCATGGGAACCTAGGATCACTACATTGGCTCGGGTACTCAGTTCTGCTCTTACCAGGTGTGTGTTCTTGGAGAAAGATTCAGCCTGTCTGTAACTGTCCTCATCCCCCTACTAGACTGCTCTTCCTCTGATCCGCAGTTTTTTTTTCCTTTTTACCCTTCACTTTTTACCCTCCCACTCCCTCAAGACCCTCCATGGCTGTCAGCATCTTGAGAATGAAGGCACAACTCCACTCACCTGTGTAGGGTCCATAAGCACTTTGGGGACCATAAACAGTGTGGGAAGAGGACGATATATGTCGTAGGCAAGGTACCAAGGCCTCAGACCTCCGTGGGGCCCTGTCCAGCC
>NW_006922281.1:835046-836777 GCF_000298275.1 Orycteropus afer afer | reverse complement strand
ATCTTCACCCAAATCAAAATAAAATTTAAAAAAAGAAAAAACAAAAAACTCACTGCCCTCCAATCGGATCCAACTCACAGCGACCCTTTCTGGGGTTTCCACAGTGTCACTACGGAAATAGATTGCCCAATCTTCCTTCCGAGAAGTGGCTAGTTAGCAGTCAAATGGCTTAGGCACTACCCCACCGGAGCTCCCAAATACACATATCATTCCACAGATACTCAGATACAAAATGCATTCATTAAGAAATAAATAGTACCTTATTGCTGAAATGCCGGTAGCCTGGTGTAAACGGTTAAGTGCTGGTTAATCGCTTGATTACAACCAGAAATCTTGGTGGTTCGACCTACTCAGACTCCCGCCTCCTTAGACGGGTCTGGAGAAAATTCGATGGAGCACAGTTCTACTCTGCACACGCCGGGTCGCTGTGAGCTGGAAGCAACTGACAACTAACAACCGTTCCCTGTGGGATAAGCAGGCAGGCGCCGGCCCATGGTTTCCCACTAGTACTCCCTCCCTGACTGGGGCAGTATCAGAGCCAGAGCCGTCGACTCACTTCCACCTCCGCGGCCTCAATTCCGCGAGACACGAGACCTCCGTGCGCCTGCGCAGGGTGCGCTACAGAGCACTGCCGGGGTAGACCACCAGGCGCGGCCCTCTGGGCAGGAAGTGTAGGGTAGTCTTAACATTTTCACTCGTGGGAATTGAACCCTCAGTCCCACACATGAACCTGTGTAAAGAGTTATTATACACAAGGTTGTTTACTGGGGAAAACGTCTATATCAGTGGATTCATACTGAGCCAGGAGTTGGCTAGATGCTCATTTTTCATATTTGTAATGTAGTTGTATGGCACCAAAAGGAGCTCTGGTGGCATAATAGGTGAGGCAGTTGGCTGCTAATTAAGTCAGCCGTTCAAACCCACCAGCTGCTCCTGGGGGAGATAGATGGGGAAATCTACTTCTGTAAAGATTTACAGCCTTGGACACCCAATGGGGAATGGGGCCATCACCATCTAACTTCCCAATGGGATTGAGCCCCAAGTTGCCTAGCAGAGGTGAACTCATGCATGCATCCCAAATAACCTAATAGCATGTGCACCTTTGTAGCTCTGGTGGTGGTGTGTCTAAGGCATTTGACTGCTAACCAGAAGACTGAAGGTTCAAACCCACCAGCCACCCTTGGAAGGAAGAAGGAACAATCTACTTCTATAGAGACACTGCCTCGGAAATCAAGGAGCGATCTCTATGAGTCAGAAACAAGCTTTTTGTTTTGTGTGCACCTGCACTCAAACTCTGCACCGAACCCCATCTTTTTCTCCAAACTGCCTTTTTAAACAAGTTCTGGAAATAAGCCACCCCTGCTCCCATCACTTTGGGCTTTCTGACATTGGTATTTGTGTCACCGATCATACAGTCACATTCAGGTTCAGGTTGGCTACTGATACAGATTTACAAACCAGATGATTTCATTATAAGGGTCATCCTTTTCCTTTTTAACTCAGGCCTGCCTCTGGGTTTCTATCTGTTCTCCACTTTCTTTTTCTTTTCATTTTTAACGTTATGGTACTTTCGGTGAAAGCTTACAGAGCAAATTCATCTTCCACACAGCAGTTCACACACACTGTCTCCTGACACTGACTGTGATTTCCCACAATGCAACAGCTCTCCTCCCACTTCCTCCCCATAGCCACCTCTTCCCTGGGTCCTTCTGCTCTCCACTTTCTAAGGCT
>NW_006922281.1:832665-834456 GCF_000298275.1 Orycteropus afer afer | reverse complement strand
TTGTGAATCACCTGGTGCACCCGCAGGTCTGACGTCTGGAAGAAGCCCTTGTGGCACTCGGTACAAATGAACGGCCTCTCGTTTCTGTGTCTTCTCTGGTGGGCTTCTAACTGAGAGAGATACCTAAAGATCCTGGGACAGTCTTCACATCTGTATGGTTTTGGGGTCTCGTGAAATCTGTCTTGGTGGCCCCCACCTGGGGACTTCCCGCCATTGCTCTGGTGGGTGGGGGCAGCCTCAGAGGTGGCTGGATCTGGCCTGGAGATAAGTCGTGGTTCTACCTCCATGGGGACATCTTGATGAGCGGCTCCTCCCAGGGCCCTTTCCTGGGGCCTGGAGGTGCCCAGGCTTACTCCTCTGGAGGTTTCTGGGTTGTCCTTTCCAGGTTTGGCACAGGTCTCTTCCTGGATAATCCGTAGTGAAGGCACTTGACCGTATCGGCTGCTAATACCGCCATGTTCATGCAGAGTTTTCAAAGAAAGGTTGCTGCTGTCTTTATCTTTGCCTCCTGTGAAAATAAAGGGACGAATCCATGAAGTTGCACCCCTGAAGGGTCCACACACAACACCCCCCCAGCATTCAGATTCCCCTCACTCACCGCATCCTGTTTGTGTGGAAGGATCTTGGGGAGTCTGAATGGGAGTGCCCGTGTTCTTTCCTGTTGGGGTACCTGCTGACAACTGTTTTGTGAGGTGAAAAATGACGTCTCTTAAGGGCATATTCTCTGAAAAGAGGGCTTCCTGTCCCTGCATGTAGACGTGGACCTGTAAACAAAGCATGGTCAGTGTCATATTAATGCCTGTCATGTGGGAAACGTGTTGTGGCCAGACTTCCCAGGGATCCCTCAACTGGTGGTGGCCACAGCTCCTTGTCCTCTCCTTATCGCTGATGGTGTCAAATGTTATGGTCACTGCCTCATGGCTATGTCTTCCCTGGTTATTAGAAATGACCAGAAGGCTTCCTGAGGGATGCAGTAGTTCTTGTCAAGCCATTTCTTCCTCACCTTTGAGGTCTCTGGTCAAACGTCAGTCTCTCAGAGTCCCCTACCACCCCTGGAGCTAAAATGAACTAATGAGGTCAGCCAGCCAACCCATGTGTCTGGCTTCCGTGTGTCCCACAGAGCGAACGCTCATCACACTTTGTTTCATTCCATTTGACTCAGGATGAGGAGCTGCTCCGTGGGGAGGAGGCGTGGGGGGAGGCTGTGATCTGGCCAGGAGCCCCTCCTGCAGTAACCCGTCTTTCTCTGCTTCCAGGCGACCCCCCACCCCCACCCCGAGGTCAGGACCCCTGTGCTCACATAGCCGGGCGGCTCCATGCAGTCATCGGCCAGATCCTCCATGAACTTCTCCAGGCTTCTGCCTCCTGAATCCCACTCCTCCCTCCACACGGACCTGTCCCTGCGGCGCTCGTCCATCAGGAGCTGCTCCCGGGCCAGCTGGGCAATCATCTCGTCCTTGCTGTGCTGCTCCGGCCGCAGCCACCGGTGAAACGCCTTCTGGAGTCTCTGCAGCTCCTGCCGAGCGTAGGAGGTGTTGCTGTAGGGAAAGACGCCGAGCGCGGAGCTCGGGAGCCCGGAGGACCCGCCTCGCTTCGGGAACCCAGGTGCTCGGGCGCGTTCAGGCTCCGCATGTCCCGACCCAGGAGCCTTCCTGCGGGAGTCACGCCGACAGGATGTTCTGAGGTCTAGAGCCATGCTTGGCGAGATTTCTCAGAGACTCAGCCGGGAGCACTCAGTCTCTGCTCGTATGTCTGGGGATGTTGCACCAACTGGTGGAAGCTTAAAGGCTG
>NW_006922281.1:825919-832345 GCF_000298275.1 Orycteropus afer afer | reverse complement strand
TGGAGGGAAGGACCCAGGGAAGAGGTAACTATGGGGAGGAAGTGGGAAGAGAGCTGTTGCATTGTGGGAAATTGCAGTCAATGTCATGAGACAAAATGTATGTGAACTGCTGAATGGAAAATGAATTTGCTCTGTAAACTTTCATCCAAATCACAATAAAAATTACAAAAAGAAAAAAAAAAAACAAGCAATTTCTGGCTCAGATGGCTTCATGAGTGAATCCCATCTGTCATTAACATCTCTACTCCTACACAAATCTCCCAGAGCATAGAAAGAGGGAATACTCCCAGTTTTTGTTAATGAGGTCAGCTTAGAGGAACAGATTATCCTCACCAATCCCATCAATAAAGGAGGCAAAGAAGAATCCAGAAAAAAAACACTAGAGAAATCTCACAGAAGAAAGATGGAACATAGTCTTGCCTTTTCCTAATCCATTTATCACAAAGCTCCTTGAGAACCTTATAAATCACTAATCGGATTGATCACACCTTAATTCCCTCAAGAGTGTTCCCCAGGTGCTCAGTGGTTAAGTGCTCCACTGCTAACTGAAAGGTCAGCAGTTTAAACCCATCAGTCACTTCAAAGGAGAAAGATGTGGCAGTCTGCTTCTACAAAGAATGAAAAATCAAACCAAACTCTATGCCATGGAGTAGATTCCAACTTACAGAGACCCTCTACATTGGGTTTCCAAGGCTGTAAATCTTTATGGAGACAGACTGCCCCATCTTTCTCCCAAGGATCAGCTGGTGGATTTGAATAACCAAGCTTTTGGTTAGCAGTCAGATGCCTTAACTACTACACCACCAGAGCTAGAAACTCTATAGAGCAGTTCTACTCTGTCTTATAGGGGCACGATGAGTTGGAATTTTTACATGTCCTTGGGGAAATGTTTGGCCTCTGGTCCCACAGGCTTCACCTTGGTGGCTCTCACCTCTTCAGTCCCAGCTGAGGTGTGTGGGCTCGCAAGTCCAGGTACCAAAAAAAAAAAAAAACAAACTCACTGCCTTCGAGTTGATTCCAAGTCATAGCAACCCCGTTTGTGTTTCCAAGGTGGTAAATCTTTACAACATGCCCAGTCTTCCTTCCATGGAGTGGCTGGGGGGTCTGAACTACCATCCTTCTGGTTAGCAGTCAAATGCCTTCGGCACTATGCCACCAAGTCCAGGTACATGGGGTTCTTTTTTTTTTTTTTTTCTGTGGAACCCATGCCCTGCCCTTGACTGCATCAAGCTCTCCCTTCCCAGACCTTCTAGGCTAGGAGCTGTGTGCTGACCTCTTGCACCACCAAGGCTGTCAATCTTCCCGGAAGCAAGCCCAAACCCAACCCACTGCAGTTGAATCTAGTGGAGTCGGACTCACAATGTCCTTAGAGGACAGAGTGGAACTGCTCAGGAGGTCTCCAAGCCTGTCAGGCTTTTGGAAAGCAGACTGTCTAATTCTGCATGGAGCAGTTGGTGGTTTCAAACCTCCAACTGTTTGGTTAGCAGCTGGATGTCTTAACCACTGCACCACCAGAGCTCGTTAGGGACTCAAGTACCTCTCCAAGGAGCTCTGGTGACACAGTGCCTAATGCATTTGACTGCTAATCAAAAGGTGGGTAGTTCAAACCCATCAGCATCTCCTCAGAGGGAAGATGGGGCAATCTACTTCCATAAAGTTTTACCTCCTCCAAAACCCAGCGGGGGTCACTATGAGTCAGAATCGACTCAATGGCAGTGGGTTTGGTTTGGTTTTAGAAGTAGCTGATATTCACCCTTTACACTTCAGTGCCAATGAACTTTGCGGAGGAAAGCTGCTTTCATTCTGGCCAGCCTTCTCAGAGCCCACATCAAGCATCTTTGGGCCTGAGCAGTTGTCACAGATCCCCCACACGCACTTGAGAGACACCATACCTCTGTATCTAGGAATTCTGTCCATGGAGCGGGGCCTACATACACACGTGTACACATGCACATACAAAACTGGAAATTACTCACCTCCTTCTCAGTGGAACCTTCAAATGGCTCCCTGGGCTGGATGCTGAGCCGTGTCACCCACTTTTTACAATGGGTTCATCTGAGATACCTTCCTAGGGCTCCTCCCTTTTATAGGGTGTGTGCTCTCAAGGTGATGTGTTAAAAGATGTGATTGGATGAGACCCTCCTACTGACTGAGCCACTGATGGAATCTTCTTGACCCTACAGCTCCTGGCTCCAATACCGTAGCATCGAAACCTGGAGTCTACGGGCACAGGCCAATCAAACACAGATACTGTGCAGTGAAATGGAGCGGCATTCACACAAAGGGAGATTGTTATCATTGTTGCTAGTTGCTGTCCAGTCAATTCTGATGCATGGAGATGCCCCAGGAAGAGCAGGGCTGCTCCACAGGGTTTTCCTATGGAGGCTGTGACCTTTCAGAAGCAGGTCAGCAGGCCTGCCACCTCAGTGCCTCTGGGTGGGTTCATACCAGAGCCTTTGGCTAGCAGTGGAGTGCTACCCTGGGATGTCTCTCCAACATTTAATTGACTGTTAATATACCAACACTTTATCAGACGAACTTGTCAGAGGTCAGCCATTGGATAAACCCACTACCATCGAGTTGATCCCAACTCATAGTGACCCCATAGGTGTCCAAGGCTGTAACTCTTTATGGAAGCAGACTACCTCATATTTCTCTCTCCCACAGAGCAGCTAGTGGGTTCGAACCATCAATCCTTTTCGTTAACAGCCAAGTGCCTTAACCACTGTGCCACCACAGTTCCTTTTAAGCATTAGATACTGTGTCAAACAATCAAACTACTTTCCGTTTGCAACACCCAGGTGCTCCTAGATTGGGCCTAACCCACTGTCATTGGGGTGATTCTGACTCGTAGCAACCCCCACTGGGTTTTCAAGGTGGTAAATCTATGTGGAAGTAGATTGCCCCATCTTCCTTCCACAGAGCAGCTATTGGTTTTGAACCGCCAACCTTCTGGTTAGCAAGCAGATGCCTTAGGCACTGCACCACCAGGGCTCCTTAGATAGGGCCCAACAGTGTCTAATCCTGCCTAGAGTATGGTGGAGATGGGTCTCAAATGGAAGCATTGGGTTAAGAACCTGTCAGTTAGTAGTGCAGCAATCAATCGTTTGTGTCACCAGGGCCTCCATGTCATTAGCACATTTCTTTATGCTCCAGAAGGAGACACTAGAAGTACATGCGTGGAGCAGGTGCTGCAGGAACATCTTGTGTTTGTGTGATATTTGCTGGTGGTCCTCCAGCTGGGATCTCTGCACAACAGGTCAGTAGAAGGAGACTCTAGATGCAGTCTGTGGATACCAGACAACGGTGGGAACTCAGTGACCACACCCTCCCATCCAAATGTTGTCTCTCTCTTAACACTGATAGCTGTGAGGATTTATCTACCTCCCAGCACAAAGACCAGACAGCATCCAAAAAGAAGGTACACTTTTCACCTCTCCAGCTTCATAATTTTTAGGTTCATATTGAGGGACATTGCCCTGCAGTGTAAAACCTTTTACAGTACTAAACAAAGGGATTATTTTTATTAGGCTATTTTATTACACTGTTGGATCACTGTAGACAGGGCAGTTTGGTGGGAAAGAATTCCCTTTCACAACTAGGAAGCTGTAGTACTAGTGAAATACCCCACATCTATGGATAGACTTTAAAGGCCAAATGAGCAAACTGAATCAAATTGAGAGTTTTTAAAATAAACTGTTTAGGGACAATTTGATAACATAAAAATGTAAGTAAGACAATTAGGATGTTGGCTGTAAAGGCTATGTCTCTTAACCCTGCAATCCAAAAACACGGACATTTTCCAGAGTGTTTGGAATATTTAAGAAAGCTGTATTAGGCCATAAAACAATTCTCCATTGATATAATGCAATTGAACATTGCACAGAGGCCCAGGAATTTTATTGGATAAATCATACATAGTGATATGAAACAAAAACTTTGAAATACCATTATTTATAGATAATGCTAGGATGGCAAACAACATTATTGTTATTGGAACATATTTAAGATTCTGTTATAAAATTTGTATATTATATTTAATACAATAAGACATAGAAGAAAATTAGCCAAAAATGAATGTAATAGAATAAAGTAAAACTTGGTGATTCATGAGCTAAATTTCCAGTATTAGAAATTAGAAAATAAATAAATACCGATCAAAGTCGATAAAAGTAAAAATGTACAGGCACGCCTCGGAGATATTACGGGTTTGGTTTCAGACCACTGCAATAAAGTGAATACTGCAAGAAAGCAAGTCACATGAATTTTTAGTTTTCCCAGTACATATAAAAGTAATACCCATGGCAGTGGGCCTGGTTTGGTCTGGTTCATAAAAGTTATTTCGACCCTAGACTCTAGTCTATTAAGGGGCTCTGGTGGTGCAGTGGTTAAGACATTTGGCTGCTAACCAAAGGGTCAGTGGCTGAGTGAAATAAGTCAGTCGCAGAAGGATAAAAACTGTATGAGCCTATTACCTTAAAAAAAAACAAAGAAGGGTTTGCTTGTGAAAAGGACTCACTTTGTAGGCTACGGGGGTGGGGAGGTAAGGGGAGGGATTAATTCCAGGTTAGTTGGAGCCCACTCACTGATGTCGGTAAGGGGAGGGATATATGGAAAGAGCCTGTGACCACCATAACATTAGGAAAAGGGAGGATACTGAATTGTGCGCATAGGAGATAGACGACAGATGCTAATACCAACCAGTGTGCCCACAATACTGCATTACCATTAACACCAAACACCAGGCTATAGATAAACACATAAAAACCTGAGAGGATCAGATGGGGGTCAGTGAACAGGAGTATACACTAGACCAAGGATTGATTCACCGCAGGCTAATCATGCACAGATACCAGTGATACAAAATACCTGCAATCTTTACAGAAACTATAGAAGACAGACACAGAGCAATCTCTCACAGACACCCAGACACTATGGGAGAAAGACCCAATGTATCTACCATCTCCAGACCATAGTGCTGGGGAACTCCAGACTCAACTGGCACAACAAAATACATAAAAGCCTTGTTCCTCATCCTACATTGGTGAGTAGCAACTGGAGTCTTAAAAGCTTTCAAGCGGCCATCTAAGATGCAGCTAATGGTCTCCTAGCGTCGGAAGTGAAGAAGAGTGCAAAAAGAAAGAAAAAAGAAAACAAGGGCATTTGGAAGCAATCAGCCCTAGGACATGACAGCCCTCAAGACCAGAAGAACTAGATGGTGCCCAGCTACCAATGCCAACCACTCAGGAGAGGATCAAATCTGGAGATCCTGGATAGAGTGGGAGGAAAAACATGGAACAATATCCAAAAACTCAATAATGACCAGAATTACTGGTCATATGGAGTCTGGTAAGACCTCCAATACTATGGCCCTGGGATACATTCTGGCCCTGGAATAAAACTGACTCCCAGGGGCTGGCTCTCAGCCCAATAGTTAACATGATGTACATGCAGACCACTCAACCGCGGGGAATGCACCCATATACTCTATGGAAATACATCCCTTAGAGAAATAGAACATGGGGCACCAGAGGGGCAACATTCACACCAAGGAAATGCAGGACACACAGGAGGGCATAACAATGAGGGGCACAGGGGGAGGGTTACTGGGCAGGGAGGGGAGGAGACTGGGTTAGGGCTGGGCATGGTAAATGGAGAGTGAAAATAAGTGTACACGTAACGTTGAATGTAAATCAAAACTCTTAAAATAAAATAAAGGTCAGTGTTTTGAACCTACCAGCTGCTCTGCAGAAGAAAGATGTGGCAGTCAGTTTCCATAAAGATTTACAAGTTCAGAAACCTAACAAGGGTCGCCATGAGTCAGAATCTACTCGATGGCAGTAATTGATAATTAAAAAGAAGAAGAAGAAAAAAAAATACCTCACTGCTGTTGAGTTGGATCTGACTCATACCGACCCCACCTTAGGTTTCTGAGGTCATATCACTAAGGAAGCAGATCACCCAATCTTCCTTCTGAGGAGTAGTTGGCGGGTTTGAACTGCCAGACTTCTGGTTAGCAGTCAAATGCCTTAGGCACCATGCTACCAGAGCTCCTAATTGATAATTGATAGCCTATTAAGCGTGCCACAGCTTTATGAAAAAGTTAGAAATATTGTGAGAATTACCAAACTGTAACACAGTGACATGAAGTGCACACGCTGTTGAAAAAATGGTGCCAACAGACTTGCTTGATGCAGGGCTGCCACAAACATTCAATTTGCTCTTTTTTAAAAAATGCAGTATCTGTGAAGCACAATAAAGTAAAGTGCAATAAAATGAGATATGCCTGTAAATACCAAGAAACTATTGGTATGAAGGATTCCTGATGGTTCAGTGGTTAAGTGCTTGCCTGCTTACTGAAAGGTCGATGGTTCAAACCCCTCAGCAGTTCTGTGGGAGAAAGATGTGGCAGTCTGCTTCCATAAA
>NW_006922281.1:793746-803183 GCF_000298275.1 Orycteropus afer afer | reverse complement strand
ACCTATTATACTTTTCAAAACCATGTGAATGACTTTGTGCTTATATTCCAGTAATGACCCTGAGAGGGCCGCCTCTTTCCCTGTTTCCTCAAGTTTCATATTTACAGTGAGAAACCTGTGGGTAATTCTCAAATCAATAGATAGATGCAAATATATGCAAATCAGCAAACAGTGGCACAGATTCCGTTTGCAGAGAATGGATACACGCTTTGGAATTTCAGTTTGTGCCTCAGGATGTGACGGTTGTGAAGATGGTCTTTCTTTGAGACCACCATGGTGTCTAAAAGGAAGTGAACAGGATTTGTTGTTGTTATTATGTGCCATAGAGTCGGATCCGACTCATAGCGACCCCTCCTTGGGTTTCTGAGATGGTATCACTACGGAAGTAGATTGCCCAACCTTCCTTCTGAGGAGTGGCTTTGAACCGCCAGCCTTCTGGTTAGCAGTCAAGTGCCTTAGGCACTATACTACTAGAGCTCCTGAATAGAATTTAGGATGCGGAATAAGAAACATTATACTAATGCTGCTCACTGGTTGTGCACAATCCCTGACTATACAGTGGACTAGAGCCTAAACCCTAAAGCACTTGGTTCGCGGAAGGCTGGGGGTCTACCGGAGGAGCCCTAATGCCATTTTGAGTTCCGATATAAGTTCAGATGCCATTTGAATTCTTTATGTTACTTCCCCAAAGCCTGCTGACTATCTAACCAACAATATGGCTATGCTTAGACAAGTCTGGGATAGGCCCAGGGAGTGGCAGTTTGCCCTCAGGAAGATTATGGGTGAAAGTCGATTAACTGGTATGCAGAAAGATGCTCACACCAAGAACTAGGAAACTTGCCTTGGCATTTGCCAAAAGTAGCCATTTTGACTCATGTTATTGACTGAAGTGAAAGGTTGGGGTCCTAGTGCTGTTTTGTAACCATCTTGTGGCTATGACTCAGGGTTACGTGATCATTAGTCATATCCCAACCATCTGGTAAAAACCCCAGAACCAATCCTGTAACCTTTTGCACCTGCAATTATGTTCACATTCCAGTCGTGGTCCTTTCCCAGCTTCTACGGTCCCGCCTGCAACTGACGGGCTGACCTGTCACAAATCGTGGTTTTGTGATGATTTCCTTTCTTCTCTGTTGCACGTAATGAATACCATGATTGTGATTCAGCGGATTCCATTGGCCTTTGTGACGGGTACATGCTGACAGTTTCTCTCATCTGATGACATCATTCATTCATTCATTCGTTCATTTGTCTTTGTCCTGTTTAAGAATCTGGGACAGGTTCTGCTGAACTTCTTGGCTAGAGAGGGAAACACCCATACAGCTTCCCAATTCTGCCAGGTTGGGATACAAACTGGAGGCTGGGGAACAGCTGCTCCCTGGACTGGCAGGGCAGGCATCTTGGGTGAGGCTCTGGCCTGGGCCTGAACGGCCTGGTCTACCTTCAGGTCCTCCAGAGATGGGTACAGGTGGATATGGCTATTCCTTGGGACCCTTGCAGAGCCACAGAGAGTGAAAAGAGGGTAGGAGGCTTGCAATCCCTAGAGAGAAGGCAGGGCATGCACCTCCTGCCACTTGTACCACTGAACACCTGCAGGCCAGGTTCTGCCAACGTCCTCTGTCCTCCGGCCAATGCTGAGAATGTTCTTCCCTGAGCAGGTGGTGGCCCTTGTTTTCCCAGCTGGAGTTTCTGCAGTTAACTGCCTGCTCTGGGCAGGGTGGTTCCGGCCCCCTGGTTGGCTGACACCTTGAATAGGCGGGCAGCCCAGGTTAAAGCCTGTGGTTGGGTGAACAGGCAGGCAGGCCACCAGGAAAAAAAAGATTTAACAAGAGCCTCAGTAGAACATGTTTGAATCTGGGGTCATCTTCTTCTAACACAACAGGCAGGAGAGATGTGTCCTTCCCTCTCGTACACCCTCCAGCCCTGCACTCCATCTGTCTCCCTGTGCAAACACTGACCATCTGTTCTCCCATGATTGATTAATCGCTCCCAGAAGTGTATCTATCTGATGTAAATCTTCATCTCATATGCCTGTCTATTGTTTGGCTGGAAGCCACAGGAGTGAGTTTAGTTCCATACCTGAAGGGAAACTAGGGGCTATAGTCTCAGGGGTCCCACCCACCAGGCTCTATCAGATTTGCAAACCTGGTCTTTTATGATTTTGAGTTTTGTTCCACATTATTCTCCCACTTTATCCAAGATCTCCTGCACCGATTCCCTTCAGAGTGGTTGACGGTGGCAGCTGGGCACCTAGTTTTTCTGGTCGCATGGGCATATTGGCTGAGGATCGCATGGTCTACCAGTCCCTTGAACTGTTTCCACGCGTCTTTGGTTTTCTTCATTCTTCTTTGCTCTAGATGAGCAATGAAGCAGCTTCTAGATGGCTGCTTGCAAGCTTCTAAGACCCCAGTCGCTACTCACCAAAGTAGGATGGAGCACAATGTGCCAACTGAGCTTGATGTCCCCTGCAACCACGGTCTGGAGCCCCCAGGTCCAACTGCTCACTGCCTCAGGCTGGTTGACTGTGGCCAAGAAGCCACCACAAGGTTGCCCCTTGTGAGCTCTACTACACACCCATTCTTACAGAACATACAAATACTCATGTAGAAGCATTGTCTGCCAACCCCATATGTAGCCATGGGTGCACTCCCCCACCGGTGGGTTCTGCAGTCCCTTCAGACTTCATTCCAGAGTCTTAATGAGATGCCTCCAACCGCGGCCTATGGAGACCCAGAAACTACATCTCCCAGAACTCTGTGCGACTAACACCAGCTGCTCAAGGCAAAGGGAGCCCAGGCAAGGCTTTTCCGCGCGTGCGCATGCCTACAAGGCGGGCCTTCCGGCGTAGTCCTTGTGATTTTTGGCAGGTCTTCAGTGTACGGTCCACAGGTGGGAAATAACCGGGAAGTGACATGGGGACTCGTGGCCCCGATCACACTCAGAGACGGATCTGAGGTTGGCAGCGGCGCCTTTCGGAGTGACCTACGCCACTGACTCCGACCTACGGCCCCATCTCCGCCCAGCGCCCAGGCTCCATGGCGGTCCCCGCGCTGAGCGTCCCGGCTCAGGTCAGTGAGCGACCTCCAGGCCTCCCGCCCTGACGCGCCTTTCCCAGCCCTAGAGCCCCAAACGGGGCGCCTGTTCACAGCCCTGCAGCCCAGGCCCTGTTCCTGCCAAAGGGGAAACAAGTGTGATGAGGGTTCGCGGAGCCCCCGCGGAGGGACCGCAGGGCCAAGGCTGCAGGTGCGACTGAGCGGGAGCAACGGGGAACCCGGGCGCCTCGCGCGTCTGCAGGCAGCAGAGAGTTAGGAGTCACGCCTGGCCGGGAGTTGTGTCCTCATTCTGAGGAAGCTGGGAGCCATGGAAGGTGGTGGACGAGAAGGGGCTGGTAAAAAACGCTGCTCGGGAAAAACCTACTGCAAAAGGATGAAGACAGTGAGGCTGCTGGAGGCTAAGTCCTTCTGTAAGGTCACACAGCTGGTAACGGGAGGACTGAGCACCAGACATGTATAGTGCATTGATGGCGGGTCACCAGGCTCCAAGGCTGGACATGGCCACAGGGAAGTCTGAGCCTGCTGATGACATCTCCCTCCTCCCACACTGTCCATGGTGGCGGAGGTGTGTATGGACCCTACACAGGTGAGTGGACTTGTGTCTACTTCCTCAGGACACTGAGAGCCATCGAGAGGGAGATGGTAACAAAAAAGGCTGTTAGAGGAAGAACAGACTAGATGGGGGATGATGACAGGGAGTCATGGAGAGGTTGAGTCCTTCTCTGAGGTAAAAACAACACTGAGATTTGAGGACCTGAGAAAAAGCAGCGATTCCCAAGGTCACCTGTCCCCTGGGCATAGGGATTACAGGGAGGCCTCAGGCCCTGGAATCTGGCCATGGTCAACTGCTCTCATATCTCCTCCTCTCAACAGCTTCCTGTGGTTGGTGAAGTGGGTAAGGACCTTACACAGTAGGGGAGTCCCAGAGCCCTGTTGCTCTATAACTCACCCTTGTGGCCTCTGGGTTTATGCTACCTTGGAACTCTTCACCTCCCACTCATCTAGCCCTTGAACTTGGGGACCCTGACCACACCCCAAGCCTAGGGTACTAATTAAGTTCAAGTGAGGGGGTCAGTGGAGTGATTGCTGTTGTTGGTGACCAGTGGAATGAAACGTGGAAGGTTGTCCGAGGCGTAGGTACTAGTATGTGCAAATGCTTGGAGCTGAGCTGAGGTGTTCAGTGAACCACAGTTCACCATTCTTTCTCATGGGAACAGAAAGCAATGGGTAGGAGTCAGACTTGGAATGGCTTCCTGTGAAGTTAAGCATCTATTCTGGAGGTGATGTGAGCAGTGGGAGTTTGGAGCAGGGAGATCTGACCCAGGGTGTATTCAGGGTCCCCAGGATCAAGGGCTGGAAGAGTGTCAGCTTTCCTGTGACTACAGCACAGAGACCAGACTGAGTGTGAGGGGGGTGGTAGGGAGACCAGAGAGACTACTGCAGTAGTCCAGGTACATGTTGATGATAGTTGGACCAGTGTGGTGGCTGTGGTGGTGGGAGATATGGATGGATTCTGGTTCTCTTTTCAAAGACTTGACTGTGTTTTCTGATTCTGACTGTGGCAGAACAAAGGTAGGAGTTAGGGATAACTCCACAGTTTGTAGCTTCTACGCTGGAAAGGTGGAAGGCTCATTGACTTTGAGGAGGTGGTAGTAGAAATCATTTTGATTGGGGGTCTTACGTGTTTCCTTTTGTCCATGGTGAGCACAAGATCTTAAGAGAACAATGAGTGGAAGTATCAAGTAGGAAGGTAGACACACAGGTCCGGACCTCTAGGAAGAGATTCAGGATGGAGACATCTCCAAAAGGTGGTGGATAGTGTGTAGACTAGGTGGAGTTGGGAGTCACACCTGTTAACAAGAACCTGTCATGGTGGCAGTGCTCATAGCTGCTGCGAAGAAGGTTGTGTCTGAGGAACAGAACTCTTGGCAGGGCTGCCGGTGAGGTTAATGTGAGCCACACACTCAGGTGAGGGAGAGAAGTTGCCATGGAAAGATTGTGGGCGAGAAGATGACCAGATGGCGGGGGGGCCTAGGTTTCTAGAAGATGAGTGGACCTGAGATGGATGTGGAGGCACAAGAGTAATAGAGGCAAGATGACAGTGAGTTTGCAGCTTGGTCATATTCACCTCTCTGTGGACCCCCCAGGATTTTGTTGTGACCCTTAATGGGATCTGTTTTAGTCTGGCTGGTCGATTACCTCAAGTGGTCAATTGTAGAGACATTGGGCCTGAAGTGGGGGGCCACTGTAGCCTGGTTTTGAAGAAGGCTTAGTTGGAGAGAGGAAGGTTTTGACTGGTGAGGGTCAGCAAGTGGAGGGCCATATGTGTTTAAGATCCACAGGAAGTTCTGGTTGGCTGAGGTTGAACAAGGAACAGTGTCAGGGTAGAAGGCCTTCACAGCAGGATTTGGGGTGCCCCAGGCAATGGACACTGTTGGCGGTCTGAGGAAGCAGTGCCCAGCCCTCTCTGGATGCCATGTGGATAGTAACACGTGCAGTTGGTGGTAGGAGTAATTCTGATTGGAGATCTTAGGTGCGGAGATCAGGGAGATGCTGTGATGTAGGGAAATAGGGCAGGAGGCTGTGGGAGTGCAGAGTGGGAGAGACTGTGGGACAAAGAGTGGAGTGCCTATGGAGAAGAGTGTGAACTGATGGTCCCAGGACCCTTGGTTGGAGACTCAAGACTGAAGGTAAGCCTATATTTGGTTGTGTCTTGGAGGCATGATCTCGGAGACCCCAGGGAACTGGACAAAAGGGTCACACATGACCCTGCATGCCAAGCCTACAGCTTGGATGTCATTTCTCTTGCCACCTGCCTTTTGTTGGCTGGCACAGTGAGCAATGGGACCATGAAGGAAGAGCAAGTGTCATTAGCACCAAGCCTTGGCATCTCCTGTGAGTTGGGGGTTAGGGAAGAGGGTGAGCAGGGGATCATTATGTGGGAGATATATGAAATCTGAAGAGAGAAACTAATCATGGAATGAACTGTTGTCCCTATCATGGCAGGGCTGTGTCACCTTTGAGGATGTGGCCATTGACTTCTCCCAGGAGGAGTGGGGGCTCCTTAATGAGGTTCAGAGGATGCTGTACAGCGATGTGATGCTGGAGAACTTTACAATCATAGCATCATTGGGTAAGACCCTCACACTCATCCTAGTATGCCAAGCTGGTTTTTGCCTTCCTTCTGTTCCCCACAGACAGCCGAGCCACGGGTTTGCTAACTCACAGCCTGTCTTGGCATATGTGCTGTGGGCGCCAGTGGTGAACTAGATACTACCTTGAATATATACTCCTTCAGAATCCCTAACACCTGCTTCTCCAAGCATGTAGGGAAGAGTCAAGAAGTCAGGAGTCTTGCGTTCAGCCCAGTGGTCCCATCCTGACTGCCTGCTTCCTGCCTAGGTGACGTGTCCACATGCACACCATCGCTGCGCCCAGGTTCTGCCCATCCCTCTCAGTGACATTTCCTCCTGCCTGACTGCGCCATGAGTTACAGCCATTGTCATGGTCATGATGTACATGGACTAAGGACTGTTCTGACATGAACTTCTTTCCATATTACTAGTAGTTTTTGTCTTGTGGTCAGTTTTATGCTGAGTTGCTCTGGGCCAGTGCCGGCCACACTGCTGTCCTGTCTTCTTTTACGACTTTTTTTTTTTTTAATTGTGATTTGGGTGAAAGTTTGCAGAGCAAATTCATTTTCTGTACAGCAGTTCACATATTTTGTCTCATGACATTGACTGCAATTTTCCACAATGCAACAGCTCCCCTTCTACTTCTTCCCCATAGTTACCCCTTCCCTCCCATGCACTCCTGCCCCTTGAACTGTCTCCTTCTGCCTAAAGCTCTTCTTTTCTCCCATGATTGATCTCTCCAAGGAGACAGGCCCTATTCTAGAGGCAGGAAAAAAAGGGAACGCTGGGGATGAAAAAGCCACAGGATCCAGGTTAAGGGTAGGGAGATGAGCCCCACCCGAGAGAAAGGAAAAGGAAGGAATGCCAGGGACAGCAGAGCAGC
Source organism: Orycteropus afer afer (assembly GCF_000298275.1). NCBI lineage: Eukaryota > Metazoa > Chordata > Mammalia > Tubulidentata > Orycteropodidae > Orycteropus > Orycteropus afer. The sequence goes on along the minus strand of NW_006922281.1, from coordinate 796,113 downwards.
AGGATCCAGGTAGGATCCAGGTAAGGGGAAAGTGGAGAGGTTTTAAACAGCTAAGGGAGACAAACTTGTCTGTCAATTTGTCATACTTTGTGGCTTGTGTGTTGCTGTGAGGCTTGAGGCTGTACCACCGGTATTTCAAATGCCAGCAGGGTTGCACATGGTGCACAGGTTTCAACACAGCTTACAGACTGAAACAGACTAGGAAGAAGGAAGGGGCCATCTACTCCTCAAAGAACTGGCCCAGGAAAACCTTGTGAATAGCAGAGAAACACTGTCTGATACATTACTGGGCAGCTTTATGAATAGCCCGAAAACACTGTCTGATACAGTTCAGGAAAACGAGCCCCTCAGATCAGAAGGCACTCAAAATATGACTGGGAAAGAGCTGCCTCATCAGAGTAGAACCAACCTTACTGATAGGGATAAAGTAAAGCTTTGGGACTTCGATTTACTGACATAGCATGACTCAAATTGAAGAGAATCAGCTGCAAACAATCGTTAATAATCAGAACATGGAATGTACGAAGTATGAATCTAGGAAAATTGGAAGCTGTCAAAAATGAAATGGAACACATATTCTACCAAACATTCAGAGAAGAACTGACACCAATCCTACTCAAACTATTCCAAAACATAACAAAAAGATGGACTCCTTTCTAATTCATTTTATGAAACAAGCATAACGTTGATACCAAAACCAGGCAAAGACGTCACTCAAAAGGAAAACTACAGACCAATATCCCTCATGAAATTAGATGAAAAAATCTTCCACAAAATCCTAACCAATAAATTCCAACAACACATCAAGAAAATCATTCATTATGACCAAGTGGGTTTCATATCAGGTATGCAAGGCTGCTTCAACATTAGAAAAACAATCAACATCCTTCACCACATAAATAAAACAAAGAAACAGAATCACATGATCATACCAATTGATGCAGAAAAAGCATCTAATAAAATCCAACACCCATTCTTCATCAAAACTCTCAACAAAATAGGAATAGAAGGGACACTCCTAAACATAATAAAGGGCATCTATGCAAAACCAACAGCCAACATTATTCTTAACGGAAAGGGAAACCATTCCCCTTGCAAAGAGGAACCAGACAAGAATGCCCTCTATAACCACTTCTATTCAACATTGTACTGGAAGTCCTAGCCAGGGCAGTAAGGCAAGAAAGGGAAATCAAAGGCATCCAAATTCGTAAGGAAGAAGTCAAACTATCCCTATTTGCTGATGATATGATCCTATGCCTAGAAAACCCAAGAGACTCAGTCAAAAATCTACAGGAACTAATGGAGAGATTTAGCATCGTGGCAGGATACAAGATCAGCATCCAAAAATCAGTTGGATTCCTCTACAGCAGCAAAGAGATTGCTGAAAAAGAAATGTTGTTGTTGTTGTTATATGCCGTCGAGTCATCAATACCGTTTACAATAGCTTACCAAAAATATAAAATACCTGGGAATAAATCTTACCAGGGACACAAAAGACCTATACAAAGAAAGGTATAAAAAACTACTTCAAGAAACCATAAGAGATCTACATAAATGGAACAACACACCATGCTCATGCATAGGAAGATTGAACATTGTGAAAATGTCAATTCTAGCCAAAGCAATCTATACATTCAATACAATCCCAATCCAGATCTCTCATCAACATTTTTTAAGGATGTGGAAAAAAACAATCACTAACTTTATATGGAAAGGAAAGAGAGCCTGGATAAGCAAAGCACTATTGAAGAAGAACAACAAAGTAGGAGGTCTCACACTGCCGATCTCAAAACCTCATATATAGTCACAGTAGTCAAAACTGCCTAGTATTGGTACAGTAACAGACACATAGACCAATGGAATAGAATTGAGAACCTAGAAATAGATCCATCAGCTTATGGTCAGCTGATCTTTGACAAAGGGCCTAAATCCATTAAATGGGGAAGAGACTGTTTCTTTAATAAATGGTGCTGGCAAAACTGGATGTCAATTTGTAGAAAAATGAAACAAGATCTGTACCTCACCCCATAAACAAAAACTAACTCCAGATGGATCAAAGACTTCAATGTAAAACCTAAAACTATAGAGTTCCTCAAGGAAAAAGTAGGGGCAAATTTAGGGGCCCTAATATATGGCATAAATATACTATCAAACATAACCCAAAATACACAAACAACAGCAGAGAAACTAGATGAATGGGACCTTCTAAAAATAAAATTTTTATGTACTTCTAAAGACTTCTCCAAGAGACCCAAGAGAATCTACAGATTGGGAAACAATATTCAGCAATGACATATCTGACAAGGGACTTATCTCTAGAATTTATAGAAAACTACAACACCTCAATAACAAAAAGACAAATAATCC
>NW_006922281.1:753224-792072 GCF_000298275.1 Orycteropus afer afer | reverse complement strand
CTTGGAGAGAACAATCATGGGAGAAATAAGGGCTGTTTATGCACAGGGAGACAGCTCAGGGGGCAGGAGTGCATGGAGGGATGTATACAGGGAAGAGTTAACTATCAGGAGGAAGTGGGAGGGGAGCTGTTGCATTGGGGTAAATTGTAGTCAATGTCATGAGATAACATGTGTGTGAACTGTATGGAAAGTTAATTTGCTCTGTAAATCTTCACCCAAATCACAATTTAAAAAAAAAAGAAAGAAAGAAAAGAACACCATCTATGAAGAAAGCAAGAGATCATTAAAAACATGAGAATTTAAGAAAAGAAAAAAAAAATGGATGTCAGAAGAAACCCTGAAGCTTGCCCTTTAGTGGAGAGTAGCTAAAGCAAATGGAAGAAATGACAAGATAAAAGAGCTTAACAGAAGATTTTAAAGAGCAGCTCAAGCAGACAAAGCCAATTACTATAATGAAATGTGCAAAGACCTGGAGTTAGAAAACCAACTGACAGACAGGGAAGAACACGCTCAGCATTTCTCAAGCTTAAAGAACTGAGGAAAAAATTTAAGTCTTGAGTTGCAATACTGAAAGATTCTATGGGCAAAATATTGAATGATGCAGGAAGCATCAAAAGAAGACGGAAGGAATACACAGAGTCACTGTAAAAAAAAAAAAAAAAAAACTGGTTGATGTTCATCCGTTTCAGGAGGTGGCATATGTACAAGAACCAATGGTATTAAAGGAAGAATTCGAAGCTGCACTGAAGGAACTGGCGAAGAACAAGGCTCCAGGAATTGACGGAATACCCATTGAGATGTTTCAACAAACAGATGCCCCACTAGAGGCACTCACTCAGTTATGCCAAGAGATTTGGAAGACATCTACCTGGCCAACTGACTGGAAGAGATCCCTATTTGTACCTATTCCAAAGAAAGGTGATCCCACAGAATGTGGAAATTATCAAACAATATCACTAATATCACATGCAAATAAAATCTTACTAAAGATAATTCAGGGAGCTCTGGTAGCGTAGTGCCTAAAGCACTTGACTGCTAACCAGAAGGCTGGTGGGTTTGAACCACTCCTCGGAAGGAAGATGGGGCAATCTACTTCCGTAGTGATACCGTCTCAGAAACCCAAGGAGGGGTCGCTATGAGTCAGGTCCGACTTGACAGCACATAACAACAACAAAGATAATTCAAAAACTGTTGCAGCAGTATATTGACAGGGAGCTCCCAGAAATGCAAGCTGGATTCAGAAGAGGATGTGGAACAAGGGATATCATTGCTGATATTAGATGGATCTTGGCTCATAGCAAAGAATACCAGAAAGATGTTTGTGTTGTATTGACTATGTAAAGGCATTGATTATGTGGATTGTAACAAACTGTGGACAACATTGAGAAGAATAGGAATTCCAGAGCACTTAATTGTACTGATGAGGATCCTGCACATAGACCAGGAAGCTGTCATTCGAATAGAACAAGGGGACACTGTATGGTTTAAAATGAAGAAGGGAGTGTGTCAGGGTTGTATCCTTTCACCATATTTATTCAATCTATATGCTGAGCAAATAATCTGAGAAGAAACCTCCAAGTAGTGTATCTACCCAATGTAAATGTTCACCTCATATGCCTGTCTTTTGTTTGGCTGGAAGCCACAGGAGTGGGTTCAATTCCAGACCTGAAGGGCAGCTAGGGGCCACAGTCTCAGTGGTTCCATCAGGCTCATCAGACTAGCAAACCTGGTCCTTTAAAAAAAAAAAAAAAAAGATTTTGAGTTTTGTTACACAACATTCTTCCATTCTGTCCAAAATCTCCTACAGTGATTCCCCTCGGAGTGGTTGACAGTGGTAACTGGGCACCATCTAATTCTTCTGGTCTCATAGTTACATAGGCTGAGGATCACATGGTGTACCAGTTGCTTGGATCAGTTGTTTCCATGTGTCTTTGGTTTTCTTCATTCTTCTTTGCTCTGGACCAGGGGAGACCCATCATTGCATCTAAATGGCTCTTGCAAGCTTTTAAGATTCCAGTCGCTAGTCACCAAAGTAGGATGTGGAACAATGTTTTGTGTAGTATGTTATGCCAATTGAGCTTGATGTCCCCTGCCACTATGGTCCCAAGCCCATAGGTCCAACTACTTTCTCTCTCTGGATAGATGGCTGTGGCCACAAAGTGACTATAACCTGTCCCTTGTCAGCTCTACTTTATACCTCAGAATTCTTGCACAACATACAAATACACTTGTCTTTTCCTTTTATCATACAGGTCTGGCCATGAGGATGGGGACTGAGGAAGAGCTTGATTGCTTCTTAGGGTGAACATGGCAGATGGTCTCAGATGCATGGCCCTGGTGAGCCACAGCTGGGAAGGGTATGACAGCCATGCTGTGATGAGATCACACCAGAAAGCAGTCTTCTGCCCCCAGCTTTGGTATAAATGCCAGTGGCCACACCTAATTTCTAACTTTTCCCCATACTTGACGCTTTGCTTCTGTGTCATTTCAACTGTGACTTCCAGCTTCTGGCCTCTGCCTGTCACCTGTTCCCCTCCACTGTTCCCTCTGTATCAACCCATACATGGTATGCTGTGAAGTTTGCTCATATCCTTAAAAAGTCCTTCAATACCCACCAGCTACCCAATTCCAGCTGGAATTTCCTGGGACCAGACACAGCTGTGCATCTGCACATCATGAACATCTCACCAGTCAACAAAGTGCTGATGAAGACCGATAGCAGGAGAATGTGTTGTAGACTCTGTGGGGTTTACATTAGTTGTACCCCAAAAATGTGGTCTTTGCTCTCCATTCCTGAGAAATAATCTCTAAAAACAAAACAAAGCAGAAATACTTGGAGTGCAGTTGTCTTTGATAAAGACTCCAGACCACAGCTAACTCTTTGATTATACGGGAAGGTGATAAAGTGATTTGGGGTTGGGCCTCGCTAGGCCAGAAAGGCACACTGTGTAGTATCTGACGATCACCCTGGACATCAGCTGACCTCAGTGGAGAGAGGCTGCAGTTTGTATTTCATGAGGCCCCAGTAAAGGCTTTGTACACTGAATCTCCTAGGGCTTTCTGGTTGGTGAAAGACATCCATGTGTGTGGAGTGTATTGCATCACTTTTTGGGCCATGAGAGCTTTGCATTGTGAACCCTACATGTTTCTTGGTTTAAATCCTTCTTTTCTGTAATTGTAAGTATAGCTCTTTCCATGAGTTCTAAGTCATTCTAGTGAATGATTGCATCCAAGGGAGCAGTGGTAGCTAGCAGGTAAGGGTTGAGGGAGAGCTGAGAACCCTTTAGCTTATGGCCAGTATCCTGAGAAGGTAGAGGGAATCGCCAAATATGTAGCCAGTAGGACACAAGTGAGGGATCCCAGGGAAGGTCCATAAGCTTGCAGCTAGCATCCAGACAGGTTAATGGGACACCCACCCACCCACCCCCAATCTGTAGCCATCAGGTCAAAAACAGGATGTGTGGACTCCCAAACATGGAATTAGCATCTGAAAGCTTAGGCCTACTTGGCCACCTGGATGACTGTGTTCTTTTGTGAGGCCTGACCCATCTCCAGTAGTCTGGGGCAGAAGACAACGTGCTGCTGTGCAGCTCAGGTCAGAACAGAAGGGGACCATAACTGAACAAAGACATGAAAAATGTGGATTTGTTATGTCTTCATAGCTGGTGTAAGGAAAAAGTGGATTTGATTGATCCATTCACCTGCTGCTCTTCCCTGAGCTGCATCCTATCCTCTGTCCCACCTATGGTGAGGCTTCTCCATTCTCTGGTTAGAGGACCAGAACTGCAGGGCAGCCCCTTCTTGAAGGTAACTCCAACTCCCTCATCCTCAGAACAATGCCATGGGCTCTTTGCACTTTGTGTTTGACACATGCCTGTGTTGGGGATTCCCCTTCCCACCAATACCCACTTGCATTATTTGCATTTCTCTGCTTTCAGGTTGTTGGCATGGAACAGAGGAGGAGGAGATGTCTTCTGAGCACAGTGTTTCTGTAGGAGTGTCACAGATCAGGATTCTACAGGCAGATCTGTCTACACAGAAGACTAACCCCTGGGAGAAGTATGTCCCTGCCCTGAAAGGCAGTGTGGATGAGCACAAAGCACCAAACCCTGGGCAGAAGCCGTACTGGGGTAGAACATGTGTTAAAGCCTCCTGGCTCAGTGCAATCCTTTTCCAGGAACAGAAGCATCACAGTGGAGAGAAACCCTCCAGCCAAGATGTGGACAGGGCCTTGTTTGTGAAGAATTGTAGATTCCAAGTGTCATGGCAGCCCTTCACCCATGGGGAGGTTGGGAAAGACTCCTCTGTCCCCTTGGGTCTTTTTCAGCAGCAGGTCAATCCCAATGGTGAGAAGCCACTAAGTGGCCTTGAGAATGGGGAAGCCTTTCACTGTGGAAAGAGCCATTACAAGTGGGGAGAATGTGGGAATGGTTTTAGTCACAACCACACACATGATGACCACCAATGCATCTGCACTGGAGAGGAGCTCTGTGAGGGTAGCAAATATGGACGAGCCATCAGCTGCAAGTACAGACTTGGTCAGCAGCATGGAATTCATACTGGAGGAAGGCCATATCAGTGTGGTGAATGTGGGAAATTTTTCAGCCTAATCTCCAGCCTTATTAGACACCAAAGAATTCACACTGGTATAAGGCCTTATGGATGCAGTGAATGTGGAAAATTCTTTGCTCACAACTCTGTTCTCATAAAACACCAGAGAATTCACACTGGAGAGAGGCCTTATAAGTGCAAGGAATGCGGGAAATCCTTTGTTCGAAGTTCTGGCCTCATTCAACACCAGAGAGGCCACACAGGAGCAAGGCCTTATGAATGTGTTGAATGTGGGCAATGTTTTAGCCAAAGCTCCACCCTCATTCAACACCGGAGGGTTCACACTGGAGAAAGACCTTATGAGTGTGGTGAATGTGGGAAATCCTTCAGCCGGAGCTCCACGCTTATTCAACACCGGAGGTCTCACACTGGAGAAAGACCCTACAAGTGCAGTGAATGTGGGAAATCCTTTCGCCAAAGATCTGGGCTTGTTCAACACCAGAGGGGTCACATGGGAGCAAAACCTTATGAATGTGAAGTATGTGGAAAATTCTTCAATCAAAACTCAGGCCTCATTCAACACCAGAGAGTCCACACTGGGGAAAGGCCTTACGGGTGCAGTGACTGTGGGAAATTCCTTAGCAGTCGCTCTCACCTTAATGTGCACAAGAGAATTCACACTGGAGAAAGGCCTTATGACTGCAGTCAATGTGGGAAATCCTTTAGCCAAAGCTCCACCCTTATCCAACATCAGAGAGTTCACAGGAGCAAGGCTATATGAGTATGGTGAATGTGGGAAATCTTTTAGCCACTCCTCCAACCTCATCCAGTGCTGAAATCTTCACAGCAGAGAAAGAGCTCATGACAGCAGCAAATGTGAAAGTGTTACCCCAAGGTTGACATTCACACAAGAAATTTCACAAACCAGAAAGGCCTTGCACCTGCAAGAAATGTCCCTCCTCTTCAGTACATGACCCTGGAGAGGCTTTGTGAGGGAGCCATCTTCTGGAAGGTGAACCTCAAGCATTTGAACATCCAGAGTGGTGCGATTCCCCAAGTTCAGGCCTCTGTGCCCTTTCATGAACTGCACTGCTTGCCATCCTTCACAGGCCCCTCCCCGGGGTTGTATCACTGCCTGTTTCTATGGCACATGCTGTGGAACTCTACCATCTTGCAGATTCTCATCACCCTGAGTCACCCCAGCATTCTAAGGCAAGGCAAACTGCTGTGTTCTCTCTCTAGATGGAATCATGAGGAGTCTGAGTCCATACAGGAGTTAATTCTCTTCTCTCACTGGTTAGGGGACAGAAACAAGCAAATACAGCACTCAAACCTGTTGTCATCAAATCCATTCTGATTCACGGTGACTCCTTGTGGTATAAAATGGAAAGGCTCTGTAGTGTTTTCTTGGCTGCAATCTTTATGAAAGCAGATTGCCAGGCCATTCTTCCATGGTGCTGCACAGTAACCAAGCACAAACCGTTTGCACTACTCAGGAACCTGTACAGCCACTAGCACTTATTTTATTCCAAACTGATGAGCCTTTAAATCTTTCTTAATTCAGAAATCCTCACATTTGTTTGTATTTGGCACTCCTCCCAGTTTTTCTTTTCAGTAAAAATACAGATATTATATAAATATGTATTTTTAAGGCATACTCTGTGAGGGTACCTTATACTTTGTGTTGCCTCTATTTTCACTAGATTTAAAATCAATACTGTGATATAGAATATCACAATTTTAAAAAGTATAAACAAAGGTCTACATTAAAAAGTACATGTGAATTTGACATTGACTTGTACTTTAGATTGACCTATATTGAAGATTTTGGGTAACTAGGGGCCATGGCGTTGAGGGTCTCACCAGGGTCTATCAGACCAGTAAACATGGTCTTTCTTTTATGATTTTGAGTCTGTCCCACCTTGTTCTTCCACTCTATTCAGGATTTGATGCTCTGATCTCTTTCCAAGTGGTTGATGGTGGTAGCTGGGCACCATCTAGTTCTTCTGTTCTCATGGTCATATAAGCTGAGGTTTGCATGTTCTGTAGCCCCTGGACTGCTTGTTTCCAGTCATTTTTGTTTTATTTCATTCTTTGCTCTGGATGAGGAGAGATCCATTGTTGCATCTAGATAGCTGCTTGCAAGCTTTTAAGACCCCAGTCACTACTCACCAAATTAGGATGTTAACAGTGTTTGTGTACAGTATGCCATGCCAATTGACCTTAGTGTCCCCTCCATGGTCTCAAGCCCACAGGTCTAACTACTTGCTCCCTCAGGGTGGTTAGCTGTGGCTAAAAAGTTATAACTGTTGTTGGTGGATGCCATCAAGTCGGCTCTGACTCATAGTGACGCCCAGCACAACAGAATGAAACACTTCCCGGTCCTGTGCCAGCCTCACAATCCTTGCTATACCTGAGCTGGTCGTTGAAGCCACTCTCAATCCATGTTGTCATAATTAGCTGGTATTTAATCCACTTCTGTATCCTTCCTTTTCAAAACTCAGGGCTCCAGGATAATCTGTATCTGTCTCAATTGGTTTGTCTTTTCTTTGTCGATGAGGGTCTGTGTAGCTAGCCTGCCTATTCCACTACCTTGCCAGAAGTCCTCAAGGCAGTGTTTTTTATTGTCTAGGTGAACAAAGATAGATTCATGCCAGGACCTTGGACTTTCAAGGCCATGCCAGCAGGTGTTAACTGTTCACCCCGTTCATGGAGGCAGCTATTTAGAATGTCAGCATAACTCCACGCATGACTGTCACCTATCCCTTTCTAACTGTAGCTCCTCCTACAGTACTTTGACATGCACTTTTTGGCTGATGGGGTTTCAGTAGCCAGTAGAACTACCCAGAGAATCAGCCATCTTGTTGAGGGTCACCCCTTTTTTCCTCAGCCTTCCACTTTACCAAGCATGATATCCTTCTCCAGGGAATGGTCCCTTCTGACAACATGATCAAAGTGGTGGTGGTGTTAGGTGCTATAGTCAGCCCTGACTCACAGCAACCCTATGTACAACAGAATGAAACCCTGCCCGGTCTTGTGCCAGCCTCACAGTCCTCGTTTTGCAGCCACTGTGTCAGTCTATCTTGTTGAGGGCATTCCCCGTTTTCATTGACCCTCCACTTTACCAAGCATGATGCCCTTCTTTGGGGAATGGTCCCTTCTGACAACATTACCAAAGTATGTGGGGCAAAGTCTGGCCATTCTTGCTTCCAAGGAGCATTCTGGCTGCACGTCTTCCAGGACAGATTTGTTCATTCTTTTGGCAGTCAGTGGTATTTTACGTATTCTTCACCAACACCACAGTACCCAAAATCATCAATTCTTCTTCAGTCTTCCTTATTCATTGTCCAGCTTTATATGCATATGAGGCGATTGAAAATACTATGGCTTAGATTAGGCATAAAGTATAAACAAAGGTCTACATTAAAAATTTCACGTGAATTTGACATTGACATACCTTACTTAGTCTTCAAACAGACATCTTTGCTCTTCAGCACTTTAAAGAGGTCTTTTGCAGATTTGCCCAGTGCAACATGATGTCTGATTTCTTGATTGCTGCTTCCATGGGTGTTGATTGTGGAACCAAGTAATATGAAATCTTTGACAACTTCAATCTTTTTTCCATTTATTGTGAAGCTGCTTATTGGTCCAGTTGTGAGGATTTTTGTTTTATGTTGAGGTGTAATCCATACTGCAAACTGTAGACTTCAATCTTCATCAGTAAGTGCTTCAAATCATCTTCACTTTCAGCAAGCAAGGTTGTGTCATCTGCATATTGCAGATTATTAATGAATCTTCCAGTCCTGATACTGTGTTCTTCTTCATGTAGTCCACTTACTCTAGGGCTTATTTACTGAGGCAATGCCCTGGGTGGCCTCTGAGTGACTCAGGTCTCCACACACCCTCAGTGGGAGTTAAGCATATTTATGGTCTGAGTGAACGAAAGAAACTTCATGCCAAGAATCTGGGCTTCCCAGGCCACACCACTAAGTGTTACATCAGAGTGACTGAGCAAACAGAAATGAGCTAGCAGCAAGCAGAGCATACCCATATTTGGCCTCACAAAAGCCTGTTACCCTACATACATCAAGACTCATCGTTCATTATTAAAATCCGACAGTGGGAACCAAAGAAGGGTGTCCAGTCTTATGCTTGTACTCTGACAGTGGAAATCCTACCTTGTCCAGTAAGGCAAGAAAATGAATATATTAGGATTGGAAAAAAACAAATAAAGCTGTCCTACCCAGACATATTTTCTCAAATGGCATGTTCACTATGAGTTCTTACCATGAACACCTCATTTACTATTTCAGCCCATCCTACCTTCCCATATTTAGCCTTATCCTGCTCTTCTATTTTCTGTAGGACTCACCAGCTTCTGATATACTGTGCAACCCAAACACTTAGGTGCTTTTCTTATTTTCTGTTTTCATCAACTAAGTGTGAATTCTATGTAAGCAAATTATTTTCAGATTATGTGTACTGATATATTCCACATAACAAGAAGAGTGTCTGCCCCACAAAAGGTATGCACTAAATTTTTGTTGAAACACTGCAAAAATATGACAACACAGATTTCCATGGACACTCAAGATAATCTGTCAACGTACTCACTCAGTGTCTCTTTCTTCAACTTCAGAAAACTCAGTGCTCTCTGGAATAGAAAAATCAAACAAAGACCGTATACTTTGGTGCCAAAGTCTTCCAGGTGGCTGTGAATCCAGCAGATTCTCTTACTTATTAGACCCCAGTGTCCTCTGTAAGAGCTCTAGTGGTTCAGTGGTTAAGGCATTCAGCTGCTAACCAGAGGGTCAGTGGTTCAAACCTACCATCTGCTCTATGGAAGATAAGGCGGTTGCTTCTGTAAAAATTTACAGTCTCGGAAACCCAGGCAGTTCTACTCTCTGCTGTAGGGTTGCTATGAATCAGAATCTAATCAATGGCAGTGGCTTTAGTTGATTTTTTTTTTTTGGTAATTTCCTCTGTTCACCTGCTACAGATCAGTTTTAATTTTTCATAATTCTTGGGTAAGGTCTTCTTCTTCTGTCTCTCCTGTTGGAAGCCTTTATTATTCAACACCAGTAGCTCTCTTTAAGGTACACAACTCACAAGTATTCCACAGATGATCTCTCCCCTGGCAGACACTGTCGGTGCAGTTATAGGTGTTGTGATAGTTGCTTCACAACAAGAAGAGATCATGGAACCCAGTCCTTTATCCTAGATCCAGATGCCCCCTTTCCACACCTGCATGGATGTGTCCCTGCAGCCACTCTCCTGACAGAAAATGCCATTCGAGTATGTAGCAATTCTTTTCAGGTACCTTACAGATTCTTAGAAGGAAAATCTCAGGAAATCCAGCCAATAGCTATTGTCTGTAAAATATTTCTGTTTTCTGGGTTTGGAGCAGAAAAGTGTTTTTATATATGTAGGTAGCACAGTGCTTAAGGCACTTGACTGCTAACCAGAAGGCTGGCGGTTCAAACCCACCAGCCACTCCTTGGAAGGAAGGTTGGGCAATCTACTTCCGCAGTGATACCGCTTTGGAAACCCAAGGAGGGGTTGCTATGCATCAGGTCTGACTCGACAGCACATAACAAGGACGGTCTCCTGTCACCTCCCCTCTCTCTTCCCGTTTCCAGCTATCTCTGCAACCTTCTGTCAGTTCCCCGAGTGAACACACTGAACCTCACTGAGTTTATTTGCTCCCTGAAGGCTACCTGCCACGGGCACATGGAGAGCAGAAGGTGACAGTGCCAAGTTCTGGAGGCAGAGTACACACCTGCTGTCCCTGAAACAAGCACCTGCAAGTGCATCTCTGTGTGGAGGGGCAGGCTGTGCTGAAGGGAGTCTGTAATCTGTCCCTACCTCTGTTCCTCAGTAGAAGGCTCTTAGCATTTGTTTATTTTACCACTGAGACAATTAGAGTGTCATTCTCTCTCGCATTTATAGAAATGCATGCTGTGTGTACAGATATTTAAAAAAAAAAAAAAGAGGTGGGTTTCAGACAAAAAGGCTAATGATGAACTCAAATGATCTCAAGACTGAAGTGCCACCTTGCCACCAGGAGTCATAATTCAAAGTGACTTGATGTTCTCATCCTTGTTCTGAACCTCTCCTCAGCCTGGAGCAGGGGTCTTGGGAAACTGCCCTTTGTACATACTGTCAGCATTTTTTGGCTTTTATCCAGCTATTTAGGATGAATACAGAGATTACACATAACCTTCCTTTTCACATTCTGCATATTTAAATATTTTATTTGGGCTTACTTTTAATTTTTGCTATATTTCTACTTTTGTTTATTATTTAATTTTTATTTAAAAAATATTTATGACCCTTTGTGTCATATATAGCAATTACTTTAAGATTATGAAAATGTACACAAATATTTTTATCTGTTACTTTTTTAATCTCTATTTTTGATTCTGTGTTACTTAAAGCTCTATATGGAAAAAGGTGAAAATCTACCCCTACTTTTAGAACTAAAACTTTTATTATTATAATATAGTAAATTGTTTTCCTAATTAATTTTAATTGAGTTATTATTTTAACCATATTTACTTACTGGTTATAAGCTCTATATCTTCTACCATTCATCAAATTTTGCAGATTTGTATCAATAAGAGGCTATTACTCAAGAGGGGAGAAATGCAGAACAGAATTCTCATGGACTCTAGACTTTCTGGATCCAGGAAGGTTGGATGAACCCCTGAAACTGCTCCCCTGAGATAATCTTTAAACCTTACACCAAAAATACCCCCTGAAGTCTTCTTCAAACCAAACAATAGTTAACTAGTCAGAAAGGTCTGCTTTGAGCATTATTCTGTTTTAAAATCTATCTATATAGGATCAATTTGACAACAGCAACTTGAAAAATTAGATAAAAACCATAGGGGACAATGAATTTATGTCATCTTGTGCTGCTGCTTGCCTCACACCATCTCAAGTGTCACAACTCTCTGTCTTCTGGGTCCAGGAGGTGCTCGGCACGGGGATCTGGCCTCGCCTACTTTTCTGCCTTCCTTGTATCACACGTTTCTCTCCACTGCTCCCTCTGCAATGGTGCCCAACACTGGCCTGCACATAGTATGTCAAGAGGTGAACACATGTTCTAAAATATTTCTTGAACACCAGCTTAGTTCCAATTGGATTTTCCTAGACCTGACCTTGTTTTGATCAAGAGGACTCCATCAGGTTCTGGTGGCGACTTGCCCTTTGCATGGACATTGTTGATCTCATGTGATGCTCACAACTTTTTTTCCAGCCTCCAAGTCACGACCTGTAAATGTCTGTATGATATTACTCTTTTGTGCCCTAATACCTTCCTGGTAGTTATTGTTGAGTGCCACTGAGTTGGTTTCAACTCCCAGGGACCCATGTGACAGAGTAGAACTTCTCCATAGGGTTTTCTTGGCTGTAATTTACACAAGACTGCCAGGTCTTTCTTCTAAAGACCCACTGGGTGGGTTCGAATCACCAACCTTTTGGTGGGCAGCCCACTTAACCATTGCACCACGAGGGATTCTTCCTGAGTAAGCCCGAGCCCCTTTAATACTGGGGAGGTTTAGTCATTGTCATGTGATTGAAAACAGAGTTGGGCTCTGTTATTATGGAGAGGTGAAGAATCTGATGGGCTCCGACATTATGTAACTCTTGGGGGGCGGCAGCATGGTGACTGAGAGTAGCTCTCTAGTTGTATCCTAATTTGTACTGCTTCCCAAGGCCTCCTTGGAAGGACAGAGGGCTTGTGGCCCTAATTTATTTTTGCATATCTTATATGAGTGGACTCACAAGATCTTCACTCTTTTTTTTTTTCCTTGATTTCATTCCTGCTGCTTAATTATTTTGGCAAACATTACTATTGCTTATGTGAGTATTTCACTGTTTTATTGCTGAGTAGTATTCTGTGCTGTGGATGTACCACAATTTCTTTATCCATTCACCTGTTCATAGACATTTGGGTTGTTTCCAGTCTTTGTCTGCTACAGTAAAGCAGCTATGAACGTAAACATGCACTTTCTCGTATGTTGTTGTACATGCCGTCAAGTCGGCTCCAACTCATAGCAACCCCATGTACAACAGAACGAAACACTGCCTGGTCCTGAGCCAGGCCCACAATCCCTGCTATACCTGAGCCCATCATTGCAGCATATCTATGCCTCATATGCATATCTATTATTTCTCTTGTATCATTGCCTCGGAGTGCATTGGTTGAGTCACAGGGTAGGCAAGTATTTAAGTTTTGGGGCAAGTGCCAAGCTGGGATCTAAAACACAGGTATTTTGAAAGTCCACTTTACACCACTTTGCTTTTACAAGAGACCTACATCATGACCTATTTTCACTATCCCAAGGAAATCAGAAGAGGATTTTTGCTTTAATGAACAAAAGTGAAAGGCAGAAATAGCATTCAGCATGTGCTTTGCAGCAAGCCATTGAAGAACCAGTGTAGTGAGAGTGGCGTCACCAAGCTCCTTCCCTGGTAACTACACTCAGCATCTCAGATCAAGCTGCCATAGCTCTGAACTATGTCTATGAACACTGTATGCACGTGCTATTGATTGATCCACAATCAACACCCATGGAAGCAGAAATCAGACAACATACTGCACCAGGCAAATCTGCTGCAAGAGACTTCTTTAAAGTGTTAAAGAACAAAGACGTCACTTTGAAGACTGAGATGGACCTGACTCAAGCCATGGTCTTTTCAATTGCCTCACATGCTTGTGAAAGCTGGACAATAAATAAGGAAGACTGAAGAAGAAGTGACACATTTGAATTATGGTGTTGGTAAGAATACTGAAAAGACTATGGATTGCTAGATGAATGAACAAATCTGTCTTCAAAGAAATACAGCTGCAATGCTCCTTAAAAGTGACAATGGCCACACTTTGTCTCTTGTACTTTGGTCATGTCACAAGGGACCAGGCCCTGGAGAAGGATATGCTGGGTAAAGTAGAGTCAGATAAAAAGGGGAAGACCCTCAATGAGACTGACTGACACAGTGGCTGCAAGGATGGGCTCAAGCACAGCAAAGATTATAAGGATGGTGCAGGACCAGGCAGTGTTTCAATCTGCTGTACATTGTATCACTGAGTCAAAATCAGCTTGACAGCACCTAACAACATAACTACCAGAAGGCTGGTGGTTCAAACCCACCAGCAGCTCCTCGGAAGGAAGATGGAGCAATCTACTTCCGTAGTGATACTGCCTCGGAAACCCAAGGAGGGGTCACTATGAGTAGGGTCTGACTCGATGGCACACAACAACAACAACAACATAACTTTTATGTTGGGACATTTCCTAGAACTTCACACATTCCTTGTTGAATAGAATAATTGTTCTTGGATACTTCTGAAGAGTGTGTCCTCAATTTAATTTGTTATTCACCATATAACAGCCACAGACCCTATACAGATTTATATTTAACCTGCATTATCAATATATTCTGCATCACTTTCTTAAGTCTAGACTTTCAGTAATACAATAAAGCAAGTCCTGGTCTGTATTGTGTCATTGCCCTGGTGTAAATATTCCCATCATGACCAATTTCAAGCTGCCAACGTGATAAAGAGCTGTTAAGATTTGTGTAGTAGAACACCAGTACATTCTATTTCCACCATACTTATAAAACTCACTGCAGTCGGGTCAGATCCAACTCACAGTTACCCCTCCTTGGGTTTCTGAGGCAGTATCACTATGGAAGTACATTGCCCAACCTTCCTTGTGAGGAGTGGCTGGTGCATTTGCACTGTCAGCCTTCTGGTTAGTAGTCAAGTGCCTTAGATGCTACGCCATCATTGCTAAAGTAGGTGTCAATAACCTCAAGAACACATATAACAGTAAAACATATTAAAATATTGGGTATGTATTACCTTTGCTTTGTTAGCTTACAGTAAGGTATGCATTTGAAGGTGGAGAATTTGGTATTTTTGTTCATATTTAAACCCATGAAACCAAAAGATTCTTTCTGCCCTTCAATACCCACTCTTCTTAACATATAAAATTATTCATACTCAAAATATCCTTCCATTTGTGATGGATATTTTCAGTTATAAATAAATGGAAATAACCATGTTTTGTAAGTCTCATCCACCCTTCCGCAATCTTCCATAGTTATCATTTCATGGCCACTCCAATATCATCTATGTCCACACAAATGACAAGGTTGTTTTTATTTAGGATTCTAGACATTTTATTACATAAAAAAATCTCTTAAGAATTCATTTCCAAAATGTAAGTGCTCTCTCATAACTCTAGTAACTTCCATCACAAAATAAAAACAGCTCAAAGCTTCATAAAATGGCATCAGTGCTCAATTCTCTAAATTATCTTAAAAATGTTGTGATAGTTGGAGCTGTGTGCCAACTTGGCTGGACCACAATTCTATGTGGTTTAAGCAATTGTGATGTGGGTTGTTCCAATGATGGGATCAGATGTATATGTTCTGAGCAGCCAATCCATGGAAAGGGAGTTTCCCTAGGAGTGTGGCTTGCTTCCAGTATATTTATGGACATCCTGGGAAAAGAGACTCTCTTCTGTGAATCGGGATTCTGTTGTGCTGCCTACAACTGTCTGTGAGTGAACAATCCACAATTCAGCCTGGAGATCTTGGATTCGTCAGTTATTGAAGTCAACAGCCAGCAACCTGGTGGCAGGTTGATTACAATGGACCACTTCCATCATGGAAAGGACAGCATTTTGTTCCTACTGGAATAGATAATTATTCTGGATATGAATTCGCCTTCCCTGCACGTAATGCTTCTGCCAAAACTACCATCCATGGACTTACAGAATGCCTTATCCATCATCATGGTATCCCACACAGCATTGCTTCAGATCAAGGGACTCATGTCACAGCAAATGAAGTGCAGCAATGGGCCTATGCTCATGGAATTCACTGGTCTTACCATGTTCCCCATCATCCTGAAGCAGCTGGCTTGATAGAACGATGGAATGGCCTACTGAAAACACAATTATGGCACCAGCTAGGCGGCACTACCTCGAAGGGTTGGGGCAATGTTCTCCAGGAGGCTGTATATGCTCTAAACCAGTGTCTAATACACAGTTTTCTTTCTCCAATAACCAGGATTCACAGGTCCAGGAACCAAGGGTTGGAAACGGGAGTGGCACCACTCACTATTATTCCTAGTGACCCACTCAAAAAATTTTTGCTTTCTGTCCCTGCTACCCTATGCTCTGCAGGTCTGGAGATCTTAGTTCCAAAAAGGAGGAACACTCCCACTCTGGAGACACAATACTGATTGCCTTGAACTGGAAATTAAGAATGCCACCTGGTCATTTTGGCTTCCTTGTGCCTCTGGATCAACAAACAAAGAAGGGTATTACTGTAATATCTGGTGTAATAGATCCTGATTACCAAGGGGAAATTGGGTTGGCTTTACATAATGGAGGTAAAGAAGAATATGTCTGGAACACAGGAGATTCTTTAGGATGTCTCTTAGTACTACCATGCCCTGTGATTAAAGTCAACAGAAAATTACAACAACCCAATTCTGGTATGACTGCTAAGGGCACAGACCCTCAGGAATGAAGGTTTGGGTCACCCCACCAGGCAAAGAACCATGATCAGCTGAGGTGCTTGCTGAGGGCAAGGGAAATACAGAATGGCTGGTGGAAGAAGGTAGTTGTGAATATCAGTTACAACCATGTGACCAGTTGCAGAAACAAAGATTGTGATTGTTATATTTCTTCATTGTATATGTGTATCAAATATTTTTGTTTCCTTCTGTTATGAACTGCGAAATGTAAATAAGGTTAATGCATTTCAGTTGTATGTGTGTTAGTGTATTGTGTTAGGAGTGATATGAGTTTATAATTGTCCTTATTTAGAGATTATATATGATTAAGAAGATGTGTACAACTGCCAAGTTGACAAGGGGTGGACTGATAGTTAGAGCTGTGTATCAGTTTGGCTGGGCCACAATTCTGGGTAGTTTAAGCAACTGTGATGGGGGTTGTTCCAATGATGGGATCAGATGTATATGTTTTGAGCAGTCAATCCATGGAAAGGGAGCTTCCCTAGGGGTATAGCTTGCTTCCAGTGTATTTATGGACATCATGGGAAAAGAGACTCTCTTCTGTGGATCAGGATTCTGTTGTGCTGCCTACAGCTGTCTGTGAGTGAACAATCCACCATTCGGCCTGGAGATCTTGGATTTGTCATTCATTGGAGTCAACGGCCAGTATACTGCCTGCCAACCTTGAGCTCCTCAGCCCCTGCAGCTTCGTGAGTTGGGAAAAGCCTCCAGCTTGATGTCTGATCCAAGAACACTGGACTTGCCAGCTTCTATAAGTGTGTGAGCCATTTTCCTAAGATAAATTTCCCTTTCTCTCTCGATAAGCTGTACTGCTTTTGTTTCTTTAGAGAACCCAGTCTAATAGAAATGTTTTTGTTCTTTAAAGATGATTCATTGCAATCAGGATGCACAACGTTATCTACATGACTTTTAGTAGGTGTGTCAGGTAAGTCTTAACTAACAGGCAACACTTTCTTCATTTTCATTCCTCTCATTTTTTTGTTGAAGTTACCAAGTCATTTGTCCATTAGAATTGGTCACATTCTGATGATGGTTAACATGATCATCCTTTTCCCATATTTCCTGAACACTAGATAGTGATGAGATGGATGATCAAGCTCTGGTCCTAGCAAACAGGTGTGTGATGGTGACACACCTGGAAACAAACACAGCCAGGGTCATGTTGGCTAGCACACCACCCCATAATATGGAGACAAACATTTCACGGCGACCCTACGTGTGTCAGAGATCTGTGCTCCGCAGGGTTTTCCGTGGCTGATTTTTCTGAAGCAGACTATGGGCCTTTCTTCCAAGATGCCTTTGGATGGATTCAACCTTTCTGTTAGCAGCTCTGCACACCTTTGGTTGTTGCCATTTTGTTGGTGGTGGTGGTGCCACTGAATCCGTTCCTCCTCACAGAGATCCTATGTGACTAGGTAGAAATGCCCCATGGGGTTTTCTAACCTGGGATCTTTACCAGAGGAGATTCCCAGATCTTTCTCCCCAGAGCCACTGAGAGGGTCAAGCCATCAACCCTTGGGTTAACAGCGAAGTGTTGAACCATCGGGTCACCGGGGCTCCCTAACAGATAATGGCGCAGGCAACTCTGACTCACGGAGACCCTATATGCATCCAAGTAGAACTGTGCTCTGTAGGGTGTCCAAAAGCTGAGGTAGATTGCCAGGCCTTTCTTCCAGCTCCCATCTTAGACCCAAGAAAATGGAAACCAAGGGTTGCGAGGGCCTTGCTCAAGGTCTCAGCCCAGGAGGGGGCAGAGACAGTGGCTCTGTGCTGGGGGGGAGGGGGAACGATGTGACTGAGACACCCCTTTCTCACACGGGCGGGGAGGCCCTGGAGGCGCGGGAAACCCTGCGGGGCGGACCGGCGAGGGGGTCGGCACGCAGGGCCGGGCAGGGGTCGAGATTCGGAGGACCTGGCCGCAGCCGGCGCCCACAGGCCCCACGCGCAGGCAGGACGCAGTGGAACCGCGGTTGCCCTCACCTTGGGTCCAGTGGCGCTGGGTGTCCCTCGGCCATGTGGTCGCTGCCGCCCAGGTGGGTGGCCCAGTCCGGTCCAATCGCAGAGAGAGCGTGCCGCCGCGCCCGGGGGCCTGCAGCCCGGCGTCTCGGGGTCTTCTGGAGGCCTCCCCACTCGGCTGAAATGCGAATCGCCCCAACATTGGCTGCAGGTCCCCAGGGCCAGGCCCGCCCCTCCCGGAAGTCACCCTTGACCTGCAGTTCCGGAAACGGGCTGAAGGCGGCAGCCCATCTGGGAAAGAGCTCAGAAGCCCGCCCGCAGCCGGCCAGCGGGGCCCGCAGCCGGCCAGCCGAGGGCTGCCGAGGCCCACAGCCATCCGGCCCGTGAGGCTCTCTGCACCCTAGGTTGTGGCACCCACGGATAGGGCCCTCGAGATCTGTGTGTCCCCAGGCCGTGCTGGGGTGTGAACATTGGACATGTAACACACACCTGGACCGCCCGGTACCGGAAGTGTTTGCATTCAGGCTCCGGGGCAGTGATTAGCAACGCCCAGCTACACACCGGAAATGCACGGTGTCCCAGGTTCACCATCACAGACCCAGCTCTCGGTACTCACGTGGCAGGTGGTTTGATTTGGGTTGTGTTGTTGTTGACTGCTGTTGAGTCCGACTGGCAGCGCCCCACGTACAGCAACGGAATGAAATGCTGCCGGCCCTGCGCCAGCCTCAGACCGTTGCTGTTGGAGCCCATTGTTGCAGACCCTGTGGTTTTGGCGAGCATGGGAGTACCAACAAGCCCTTCACTGTGTTCAGGGTCCCAGACAGGGCACGTGTGTGATGGGTATCCCTGGTCTCCGGTGTTGTGCCCTCCTCTGAGGTGGGTGATGAGGGCCCTGCCCCTCCCCTCGTGTTCCTGGAAATACGAGCAGGGATTGCTGGGATGGATTGAGGCACCACTTACCTGGAAAGGCCTGGCCTCCCCACTGCACAATGGTGGAGTGTGGGGTTGTGAGTATTGTTAGGTGGGAGCACGGCTGGCCAGGCGGGTGTATGATTAAGTCGGAAGGAATTATAAGAACTGGTCAAGCAAGGAAGTGCCTGACCAGAGCCCATACCAAACCCCAGCATGTAACCCTTATGAAAGACCCCAGCACCTGACTCTTACTCACAAAAGCCCCTAACCATTTCCTGCCCACTATGTTAATCAAGTGCTTCAGCTCTACTTCCTGCCCCCATGCTAATAGGGTGCTTTAACCTTATTGGTTCCTGTAACACATACCTGCTCTCAATCCGGTCTGCTGAGGAACAGGAAAAGTAACACTATAAAAACCCTTTTCTTTCACCCAGGCAGTGCGACTTCTCAGGCCCCTCTCAGGGACCCGTAAACCTCTCCTGGGAGTGCAGAATAAAAACTTCTCTTTAACCCCCCTTTTGTGGGTCCTCCTTACTGCGACCTTACATCTGGTGCACTGGCCAGGAAGGGGAAGCGTGGTGCAAGTAATCTCTGCTGGAACAGAGTGCCGAACCCGCCCCTTCTCCCTCTCCTCCTCCCTTTCACGGACCAGGATCCTCCAGCCGTCATCATCCAACGCGGGTGAGTTTCCCATCTTGGCTCATTTCCCAATCCTAGGCACCTAGATCCCAAGTCCCGGTTCCACTTCCAGAGCCTCTGTCCACAAACCGTGAGCTCCTGTCAGAGTCTCTCCCGCTCCAAAGGCTGAGGTACCCTGGGGACGCCCTGGGTTGCCCGTCTTTCCACAGCAAAGCCGTTTCAGACTGAAGACTACAGCGGAGACGTCCACTGTTTTCTTCCAGTCTCCATTTCCAAGATTCTGGCGAAACGACTGGGACGCTGGTCCTTTGACAGAATCTTTCCACCAGGACTTAAGGGATCATGGGTAACCAGAACTCCCAACCAGACCCAACTACTCCCCTGGGGTATCTCTTACTCAATCTCCACGCCCTGGGGCTGGCTCAGGACTTACGTTCCAAACGCCTAATTTTCTATTGCAATACTGTTTGGCCCCGATAATAATAATTCTCCATGGCCTGAGCAAGGAACTTTCGATTTTAACATCCTCACTGATCTTGATAATTTCTGTCACCGCACAGGCAAATGGCCGGAGGTTCCCTACATCCAAGCTTTCTTTTACCTGCGCTCCTGTCTCTCTCTCTCTGCTTTACTTGCAATACCACCCAAATTCTCCTAACTCACGAAACTCTATTCAAACCCCCTAAAGACTCCTCAACCCCTCTCAATTTCCCTAGCCTAAAATCTCTGGGGTTAGAGTCCCCTTCGGCCTCTTCAGGGGTACGAGTCCCCTTTGGCCGGGTTAGGTAGGGTAGAGGGTTCGAGTCCCTCTCACAGCTCTAGTAGAGAGTTCACATTCGGTTTCTTTGGGGTTGGTGTTTGTGTGACTGTTCACTGTGAATGATGTATGTGAAGTTCCAAGACGAAAAGTCGTGGAACTTGAATGGGCCTGAAGTTGCATTCCGTGTGAGGTCAGATTGGCATAACAGTGTGGCTTAGCCCTCCACTCCGGGGTTTATACGGAGACACCTTAGCCAAAGACCCACTGAAACCTTCGTAAGAAGGGTGAACGACCAGGCATCAGAGAGGTCCTCAGGACTTGTCTTTTGTGTGTGCCACTGTCACTATGGGAGGTACCCCCAGTAAATGTACTGTGTTAGAATACATGATCAAAAATTTTCCAAAGGGATTATGGTATTAGCCTCAGTCCATCTAGGTTAAGAATCCTTTATGAAACCCAAACACCAGAACACCTGACTTCCTCTTTTTCTGACCCACCTGAATCTCTTTCATCCCCACCTCAGAGACCACCCCCCCTTATTCAGGACAGGCACTTTCATCTCCACCTTCTGTTAACCCCACTGGACCCTCTCCGTCACCCCCACCTTCCTCTTCATCAGCATCTCAGGACACCACCTCCCCGGAGCCCTTTTTCACCCTTCCCAGCGAGCAGCCACACCCGTTCTCAACAGCCCCTTCTCTGTCCCTTACGTGAAGTGCCTTACTTTGAAGGTGTTGTGTTGTCCGTGTCCATATTCCTTTCTCCCTCACCAACTTATCTCAGACTGAAAAATGTCTGGGTTCCCTTTCTCACAACCCCACCACCTACATTAAGGAATTTCGTTGCCTCTCTCAAGCATATGACCTACCTAACCTGACATGACATTTATGTCATTCTTTCTTCCACTTCAAACTCTGATGAAAGGGCGTGGGTTCTTGGAACTGCTCAGGAACATGCCAACCAAATTCATTGAACTGACCCTACCATGCCAGTGGGCCCAGAAGCAGCTCCTGGGCAGGACCCCGGATGGGAATGCCAACTAGAAACCCAATCTGGGCGGAATGGCTGCACTCGTAGAGACAAAATGCTCCAATGCCCCCTAGCGGGCCTACAAGCTGTCTCACATAAAGCTGTTAACTTCGATAACTGTGGGAGATTACTCAACTCCCTAATGAAAACCCAGCAACTTTTCTTAATTGCCTCACTGAGGCCCTTACACAATAGACTCACTTAGACCCAACCTCCCCAGCAGGAGCTACTGTTTTAGCTACTCACTTTATCACCCAACCTGCTCCTGATATTAGAAAACTGAAAAAGGCACAGGAGGGACCCCAGACTCCCATCCGAGACCGGGTGAATATGGCCTTTAAAGTCTTTAACGCTCGGGAGGAACGGGCTGGGGCAGGTAGGGAATCCTGCACTCTCCAGAAGGCTAATTTACAAGTTCAGGCCTTAGTGGCAGCCGAGGCCAGCACCTACTCAACCAGCCAGAAACAACCTACCAACTGGAGCCTGCTTTAAATGCAGAGAGGAAGGCCACTGGGCCAGCCGTTGTCCGCACCCACAACAACCTTCCAGACCTTGTCTGGCATGCGGTCAAATGGGACGTTGGAAGAGTGACTGTCCCTCAGTGCCAAGACATGGGGGGCCAGCTCCTCCAACCCCTGACCCGCCATTGACTGTCCCGGGTCTGGCAGCTGAAGACTGAAGGAGCCCCGACTCATCGACTCCAATCACTCTCGCCGAGCACAGGGTAACACTCAAGGTAGCGGATAAGTTGACGTCCTTCTTGGTCGATACGGGGGCTACCTATTCTGTCTTACCTTCCTTCCCGGAACAATTATACCCCTCCCCGATCTCAGTGATAGGAGTTGATGGACACTCCTCCAAACCCCAGGTAACAGGTCCTGTCACATGCCTTACAGACAACAGAATTACTACACACTCATTTTTAGTAATGCCTACCTGTCCCACGCCACTTTTAGGAAGAGACCTTCTTTTTAAGCTAGGGATCACCCTACATTGGACACAAGACCCCTCAGCAACACTTTTACTATCATTAATCTCCACTCCAGCATCCATACCAAACCCTCCTTTACCTCCTGATTTAGAAAATCCCATCGTATGGGACATCTCTACTCCTAGTACTGCTACCCACCATTCACCTGTTGCTATTCACTTAAAGAATCCTTCTCATTTTCCCTCAAGACCCCAGTTTCCCATCTCTCTGACACACCGACAGGGATTAAAACCTCTTATCCAGCAAACCCTGCAAGAACAAATTCTAGAAAGACCTCAGAAGGTCCTGGTGTCTTCATGGGTACAAATTATTCAACATACTTTATCCTTTCTTAACCATTCACGCACTTTACCCAATATTTCCCACTGTTTCCTTTGTACCTCTCTTCTGACCTTTACTTGCAGCTGTACCCATTAATTCCACCCAACCATCACCGACACCCACACCCAATCCTTCCTGCATCACTCCTCCGAAACAAGTGCCTCTTTGGGAACCTGAAACCCTTAACCAGACACATCCTTCCCGAGTTTGTTTTTTCACCAACACCACCTTATCTACCTCCCTGAGGCACAGTTCTGCTCACTAAACATCTCTATTACGTCCTACACTGCAGCGCCCGGCACTTACTTTTGGTATAATGGAACTTTAACTAAATGTTTAAACTCCACCACTCCAAGCCCCTGCTTTCCAGTAACAATAGTACCCCACTCACTTTGTATGGGGAATCCGAATTTTCCTGGCTATTCCACTTTTGCAGCAGGAGGAACAGCAGGTGGAGCCTTGGGTCACAGTATGATATCAGCCCAAGATTTTCAAACCCGTCTGGAAGTAACACTTGAAACCACTGCAGATTCCCTAGCCTCCCTCCAGCAGCAACTAACTTCTTTAGCCCAAGTTACTTTACAGAATCGGAGAGCCTTTGACCTATTAACAGCGGAAAAAGGTGGAACTTGCCTCTTGCTTAAAGAAGAATGCTGTTATTATACCAACAAATCCGGTCTGGTGGAACAAAACGTCAATACATTGACTCAACTGAGTGAAAAACTACGTAATAGGCACCGAACGGGAACCTCCCCATTTGAATGGCTCCAGTCACCACTAACAGCCCGGTTACTACCCCTTACAAGGACCTCTTATACTAATAAGTCTCTTTTTCTTTGCACCCCTTGCTTCTTTAAATTCCTCCAAAACCAACTCAAAGAAATGTCCAGAGTTACTGTTAACCAACTACTTCTACACCCATACACTCACCTACCAACCAACCCAATTCCCACTGACACCAGCCTTTGACTCCACTCCGACCCAGTTCAGCAGGAAGCAGCCAGAATAATTTCACCCTTTTTATCATCAAAAAAGGCTGGAATGTTAGGTGGGAGCACAGCTGGCCAGACGGATGAATGATTAAGCTGGAGGGAATTATAAAAACTGGTCAAGCAAGGAAGCGCCTGACCAGAGCCCATACCAAACCCCAGCATGTAATCCTTACTTACGAATGACCTCAGCACCTGACTCTTACTCACAAAAGCCCCCAACCATTTCCTGCCCACTATGTTAATCAAGTGCTTCAGCTCTGCTTCCTGCCCCCATGCTACTTTAACCTTATTGGTTCCTGTAACACATACCCTGCTCTCAATCCGGTCCACTGAGGAACAGGAAAAGTAACACTATAAAAACCCTTTTCTTTCACCCGGGCGGCGCGACTTCTCAGGCCCCTCTCAGGGACCCATGAACCTTGCCCGGGCCCCTCTTGGGGTCCTGTAAACCTCACCCGGGAGTGCAGAATAAAAACTTCTCTTTAACCCCATTTTAACCCCTTCTCCTTACTGCGACCTTACAAGTACCACCCTGACCCTCTGCCACTGAAGCAGGTGAGGGGCCCCTGTAACATGGAGGTGAAGCTGGTGGTGACCCTGTGGCCTGTGGCAGCTTTGAGCCAAGGGGCCCTGCAAGCACAGTGGTTAAGTGCTAGGCTGCTAACTGAATGGGCAGCAGTTCAAACCCACGAATGGCTCCTTAAGAGAAAAACCCTGGCTTGTTTCCAGAAATATTAGAGCCTTAAAAACTCTCTGGGGCAGTTCTGCTCTGTCCTGTAAACTCACTGTGAGTTGGAATCGACTCCATGGCACCCAACAACAACAGCTCTGGAAGCAGACTCATGGGTTTGAATCCAGCCCGTTTACTCCAGCACGGCCTGCTGGGTGACCTTGGGGAAGTCACTTCTTTGCTCCAAGCCACGTTTTCCACATCCATACAGTAATAGTGAAGCCTTCTCATAGGTCTGACTCCCAGTGAGGAGCGGAGGTCAGGTGTTGGAATCACTGTCATTTTCCCCAGTCCTCTGACATCCCATAGCACTTACTGTCTGCCCAGGCCACACCAGACAGCCATTTGTGTCATTCTCCAGTGGCTTCTCCTACCGACGGCCATCTGCCAGACAGTTACCTTATGTCCAAAGGCAAAGTCTACCACCCCCTTGAGCCGGCACAGACTGTGGTCCGGGGAGGAGGGGGCATTCAGTAACTCGGGCCTCTGTCTCTGCACCTTTACCAGTGACTAAGCAACCATCTCTGGTGGTGCAGTGGTTAAAGCATTCCACTGCTAACCAAAAGATCAGCGGTTTGAACCCACCAGCCACTCTGTGGGAGAAAGTGGCAGAAATCTGCCTCTGTGAAGATTTACAGCCTTAGGAACCCTCTAGGACAGTTCCTTCTGTCCTCTAGGGGCATTGTGAGTCACAAGTGACTCCATAGCAGTGGGTTTCATTTTAAAGTAACCACGTCTAATCCCATCAGACAACCCCAAGACACTTTGGCTGCATCTCTTTGACTTTGTAGGTGTCGGTGACCTTCAAGGATGTGTCTGTGACCTTCTTACAGGAGGAGTAGGGCAGCTGAACCTGGGCCCAGAGGATCGTGTATTGGAAGGTGATGCTACAGACACATGGGCTCCTAGTCTTGAGAAAGGCCTCACCGCTCATCTGTGGGAGGGACTGATAGGCTCTTGATTCCTCGTTGGTCATGAAGGCCACAGGCGCCACCTTGCCTGCTCCTGCTGGTCTCTGTAACTGCATCCGGGATCCACGAGAAGGAAACAACAGTGTCTTGTACAGCAGCATCTGGTAAAACCTGGCCTCACTCAGGTCCTCCTCGTTCCAGAGTCCACAGGAGGGATGCTGACTAACCCAGCCTGGTTGGGTTCAGTGTCCTCACAGCAGGGGCGCTGGGTGACGGACTGCTCTCCAGAAAGTAGGTGAGTCAGGCCACCCCCTCCAACTGAGACATTTCCGTCTCCTAACCAACCAACCCTGTTGCTGTCAATTCTCCCGCAAATCAACCCTGTACAACAGGGTAGAACTGCCCCACAGGGTTTCCAAGGCTGCAATGTTTATGGAAGCAAAGCCCAAACCACACCCACTGCTGTGGAGTCAGTTACCACACAGAGCGCCCCTAGAGGACAGAGTGGAACTGCCCCATAGGGTTTCCAAGGCTGTTAATCTTCAGGGAAGCAAAGCCCAAACCACACCCACTGCCATGGAGTCTATCCCTACTCACAGTGCCCCTACAGGACAGAGTGGAACTGCCCCACAGGTTTTCCAAGGCTGTCAATATTCATGGAAGTAAAGCCCAAACCAAAGGGAGTTGACTGTGACTCAACACCCCTAGAGGACAAAGTAGAATTGCCCCATAGGGTTTCCAAAGCTGTCTTTACAGAAGCAGTCTGCCACATCTTTCTCCCACTGGTGGATGGTGGCTTCAAACCACTGACCTTTCAGTTAGCATCTGAGCGCTTAACCACTACACCACTGGGGCTCATTATTTCTGTCTCACTACTGTGGACACCATGGCCAGGGCAGTGAGTCTGTGGCAGTTATGTTTTTGGTCAACTTGGCTAGGGCTGGGCAGCGGGATGTAGTATTCCCCATAATGAGACTGATAATCAACTCCATGGTGGAATCTACTGAGCAGCTGAATAGCTGCCTTTGGGTATGTGGTCTGCTTCCCGTATGTAAGAAACAGCTTTGGGAATGGTCTCTAGCCTATGACATGCTTGAACCCTGTACGTAGCCATGTCGTTGTTCAGCAGCCTGCCATCCTCTGCCGACCTTGGGACTTTCAAGAGACTTGACTTATGGCCTGCTGTGTGGTTTGTAACATCGGGACTGTGCCTTTTTACTTGTCAACCTTGGATTTGTCAGCCTCAGCAGCCAGCAGCTGAGTGAAAAAGAGCCTCCAGCTTCAGTGGGCCGGAAGCAGGAGGCAGAACTGCAACCCAAGGTTAAGGAGCTTTCACCCAGCCCCTAGAACCTGGCACTTTGAACTTGGACTTAAAGCCATCCCATTTGTGGTATATTCTTGTCAGAGTGTACTAGATAACAAGAACAGTACCTAAATGTAATTATTTTCAATTCTTTATCGGGGATTTCAGTGCTGCTGCTTCCTCAGGGATGTGTTCTGGGTCTGTATCCTCATCCCTTGTTTCTCCTGCTTTATCTTGCTTCTTTGTGTGGACTGTGATGCTCTGTTGTCTCTCAAACATTGTGACTTTTTGTGTTCTTAAATGGTGATGGTATGGTGGAGTGATTTGCCCAAGATTTTTGTTTTCTTTGGAATGTTAACTAAGTTAGCAGGTTCTGTGCTCCTCTGTTCGCTAGTTGGCAGCACTTATACATACACTTATATACACTCCTTTACTGTTGTCAGCTTCCTGTATGTCCCTTCTGTCCTTGGAAAGCAGAGCCTAATTTTAGGTCCTGTTTTCATTCAGGTTCTTCCACTAGTTGGTGCCTAATCCACTTTTGTATACTTCCTTTCAAAGCCCAGGGCTCCAGGATTATCTTTTGTATCTGTCAATTGGTTTCTCTTTTCTTTTTGGGGAAGTCTGTGTAACTTGTCTGCCTATTCTGCCATCTTTCTGGAAGTTCTGTAGCATAGATCTTGAAATGTTCTTTTTGATGATGAATGTGACACTGTTCCTCTTTGTCATTCCTGGCATAGTAGACCTTATGCCTGGCTGATTCAAAATGGCCAATATTGGTCCATTTCAGTGCACTAATGTCTAGAATATTGATCTTTATGCATTTCATCATTTTTGACAAATTTCAATTTTCCTAGATTTATAGTCTGTATATTCCACATTCCAATGATTAATGGATGTCTGCAGTTGTCCAAGGAGCCAAAATGCTCCTTGGAAGCGAGAATGGCCAGACTTCATCTCACTTACTTTGGTCATGTTGTCAGAAGGGGCCATTCCCTGGAGAATGATGTCATGCTTGGTAAGGTGGAGGGTCGACGAAAGAGGGCAAGGCCTTCAACGAGATGGACTGACACAGTGGCTGTGACAATGGGCTCAAGTATAGCAAGGATCATGAAGCTGGCACAGGATCAGGCGGTGTTTCATTCTGCTTTGCATGGGGTCGCTATGAGTCGGAAACAACTCGATGGCACCTAACAACAAGCAGCAGCTGTCTCTTCTCATTTTGTGTTATGCTACATCAGCAAACGTACATCCCAAAAGCTGTACTCCATCCACATCATTAAGGTTGACTCTGTTCTGAGGCAGCTCTTCTTTAGTCACATTTTGAGTGCCTTCCGACCTGAGGGTCTCATCTTCTGGCACTGTGTAGACAGTGTTTCCCTGCTACTCATAAGGTTTTCAGCAGCTTTTTTTTTTTTTTTCCTTGTTTTCAGAAGTGGACTTGGCCATATCCTTCTTCCCAATCTGTCTTAGTCTGGAGCCTCTGCTGAAACCTGTCCACCATGGGTGACCCTGCTGGTGTTTGAAACACCAGTGACACAGCTTCCAGCCTCACAGCAACACACAAGACACCACAGTGCATCAAACTGAAAGACAAGTGGTGCAACCACAGAATAAGTGATACAGTTATAAAGTGCTTACATGTAATATTTCTTAGATAATATGAATAACAAAATTATTTTGTAAAATCCTCCTACACTGAATTACAGCATTAGTAGTTACAACATTAGTAACTGAGCAGAAGGCTTTTTTGAGTTTTCTCCTTTTTCTTGAATTACTACTTCATTTTGAAAAAAGTTATTGAGATAGGTTCATAAGTACTAATTAACACAATATTGTAGTTAAAATGTCAGACAATGTGACAAAATCACTGACTATAATAACACTGGCAGCAACAAAAACAAGAGCATGATTGTAGCTGGTGCAGACACCGCCATGAGATTTGAAACATCACTGTAATTGGGTATTAATGACAGCTCTGACTGAATGCATCAGAAGTTTCAAAAGTAAATTAACAGAGTTTTAGCCTTATAGGTACACTGATACATTAAGCTGGGCTTACAAAAAATTGTTGTTATAACTACAGGCATATTTTTATAAAACAAATTTCCGCCCCACCAAATTTGTCATTTTGATGCCACTCCCTGACAGTGTCACTCGCTGTGCACACATTCCTCCCTTGCCTTTAGTGACACCACTGCTATGTGCAACATGTCCCTCCTAATGTGTGTTGCGACTCTGAGGTCTCCACTTTGAAGGCCCTGCTGCTCAGGGAAGCTCTGCCCTCTGGCCAGGGCATCAGAATTCTACTGTCTCCTGCACTGAGCTGCCTCCATCCAGCCCTCAGCCCCCATGGCCCTTCTCTGACAGGCCCTGTGGTTTCCCCTCACACTCGCCCAGCTTCATTTCCTGACAACTGCCCTAGGTGCTCATCTCTGTTGCTTCCACCCTGTGCTCTGAGCTCCACTGTCCAAAGCAGCCTTGGAAAGTTCCCCAAGAGGCAGGGAGGATGTGAGCTCACCTGCTGTGCTTTCCTTCATCCAAGTGGGTCAACATCTACTACCCAGCTTTATAGGCATTTATCGCAGGAGTCAAAGTCAGACCCTGTTAGTCCACTGTGCCGAGAACCTACAACCCACTAGAAGGAGATTTTGTCACAACCTAATTATCAGGACAAACTTGCTTTAAACTTTGGCAAATTGAAGCTAATGTTAGATTTTAAAAACGTGGGGTAAAATGGAAACCTCCAAGCCAAATTCCTTGACTTTTATGCCACCTCACCTACAGTTACGTGGGATTTTCAAAGTGACATAGTTGCATCTGCAAACTTACCAGCTGAGGCTTCTTAACTTTCTTTCCTGATCTAACTCTAAAAGATAATTATCAATGAGGGTAACTGTACAAACATTTAGAAGACAGTTATCAAAGGGTAAGTGTACATTTAGAAGACAATTATCAGAGGAAACCATACAAACATTTAGAAGACAATTATCAGAGGATAACCATACAAACACTGAAACTCAAAATACACTGCTGTTGAGTTGGTTCTGACTCATGGCAACCCCTCCTTGGGTTTCTAAGGCAGTATCTCTAGGAAAGTAGATTGTCCAATCTTTCCGAGGAGTGGTTGGTGGGTTTGACCCGCCAATATTACAAACACTTAGAAGACAGTTATCAGAGGGTAACTGTACAAGTATTTAGAAGATAATTATCAGAGGGTAACTGTACAAACATTTACAAGGATAGAATGTAGATTCTGGATTCCCGTGAGATATATTCATTTCTTTATTGAGGCAGCTCTGACTAGTTGAGAGTATTTGGATCAAACTGTTTTCTTTAGTTTTCATCTAATTAATGAATTTTATCAGATGAAGATAGAGAATCACAAAGGATATTTTCCTTCTCTTCCCAGTGTCTTTCTTTGCCTTGGTCATTTTGTGCCAATTCCTCCCTTATTGTGTATTGCCTTCCCCTTCACACAAGTTGCTGTCTGCCTCTAGTTAGTGATTTATCCTTCCCTCCCCTCCCATCCCATTAAGGATACTTTGATGTATTAAATGATGCATTATCAAAAATCACATCCACTTCACATTGTTTGGCATCTATTTGCTCATTTCCATTATTTACACCATTTGTTTCTTACTATAAATTCCACGTGAAGCCCACAGGTATCTTCTCAACTCAGGGTCTATCCAGGCCATTTTCCTCTCCATTTGAAACATACTGCACCCACTATGCTCAGAAAATACTAATGAATATGTTGGGAACCAGCTTAAAATCCAAGTCCCCAGTTGCTTTCTACTTCTAAAGACCTTAACACCAAGATGTTGTGACTTCATGGTTACCTCTGGGACCACAAAGCCTGAGCCTTGGGCAGCACTGTAAATAAGGTCAAACCTGAAGCATCTCCCCTGAGTCACAGAAAACTGGGGCTTCCACAAAAGTTGCAGAACCCAATTCTGTGTGCAGCACATGCCACACAATGAACAGAACCTACAGAATTAAAAGAGATTAAAGGCAGCTCAAACAATAAGGCCTTTATTATCGCACAGACAAGAGAAAGGGGAGGCAGACAGTTCCAGGGCTGAGTGACCTACAAGTGGATGCCATCCAAACTGAGCATCACGTGAAACCAAAAGTGTCCATGAAGGTAAACCTCTGCAAGCCACCTGCAGCATCCATCATGTATACTTTGGGGCAAAGCTGATTATTTTCTTGCTTAAACCAGACAGAGGGGAGGGAATGAAGGCCCCTCCAGGGCCATGAGATCTTTCATGATTTCTCCTAGGACTGGGGAGAGAGCACAGGGTCTGTCTGCTTACCCTGAGTATGCTGGGGTGACTGACAACACACTGGGGGACTTGGCTAGATGGGAGAAAAGGGATGGTGTCTGCCGCAGGTACTGAAGTCCCAAGCCTGGCAAAGGTCCTTGGTGGTTTAGAAAGTGGAAATGAGTTTCTGAAGGCATCTCACACACTTAGTACTCACAGGAAATCTCCCCCGTGTGGATATGCACATGTAAGCTTCCACTTCTGACTACTGGCTCCCTCCACAACTACTCTCAGCGCTTCACTCTTACAGTTGGGTAATTTGTCAAATTGAACAAGGACACAGCACTGCTAAACCCTTACTCCATGTGATGGCTTTGGCCAAATGGTTTTCCACATTCACTGCACTCAAGTTTTATCTCTAGAGTGAATTTTCTGGTGCATAACAAGCGTGTGTTTACGGTTGAACTCTTTGCCACATTTGCTGCATGGATAAGGCCTTTCTCCAGTGTGAACTTTCCAGTGCCGAGTAAGGTTTGGCCTTCGAATGAAGGCTTTCCCGCATCTGTTACACTCATAAGGCTTTTCTCCAGAGTGAACTTTCTGGTGCTGAATGAGTTTGGAGGTGCAGCTAAAGGCTTTCCCACATTTGCTGCACTCATAGTCACTGCCATGGATTCTCCCATGTACAATAAGGTGGGAACTTTGGCTAAAGGCTCTCCCACATTCACAGCACACATAAGGCTTTTCTCCAGTGTGAGTTCTCTGGTGCAGAGTAAGTGTGTGTCTGCGACTGAACTCTTTCCCACATTCCTTGCACACATAGGGCCTTGCTCCTGTGTGAACTTCCTGGTGTCGAATGAGGTTAGACTTGCTGCTAAAGAACTTCCCACATTTGCTGCATTGATAGAGCCTCTCACCTGTGTGAACTCGCCTATGTTCAATAAGGCCAGAGATCTGTCTAAAGAACTTCCCACATTCACTGCACACATAAGGCTTTTCACCACTGTGAACTGTCCGATGTTTAAAAAGGTCAGAGCTTTGGCTAAAGAATTTCCCACATTCACTACACTCATACGGCCTTTCTCCAGTGTGGACTCTCTGGTGCCGAACAAGTGTGTCTCTGCAGTTGAAGGTTTTTCCACATTTGCTGCATATATAAGGCCTGACCCCCATGTGGCCTCTCTGGTGTCGGACAAGACTGGAGTTGCAGCTGAAGAACTTCCCACAGTCACTGCACTCGTAAGCCGTACCAGGGACTTGGAGTCTCTGATGCTGAACAAGTACGCCTCTGGGGCTGAAGACTAGCCTGCATGTGCTGCACTTGCAATGCCTCTGCCCAGTGCAAGAGGTGCTCCCACCCCCAGTACTCTTGTGGGGTTCCACCTCGCTATGAGGGACCTTAGGCTGAAGCTGCCCAGAGGGGGTCTGGAAGTCTTTTCCACCCTCCTCACATGTGTAGGCCTCCTCTGGCATGTCAACTCTGCAGCTCATTCCAGAGTGCCTGCCCTCCTTGCTCCTGAAGGGTTTCTCTCCACTGTGCTGCTTCTGGTGCTGGGGAATGTCTGCACTGAGCCAGGACTGCTTCTCACATGCCCAACATGTGCAGGGTTGGTGTCTGGCTTCGCCTCCCTGGTGTTCAGTCGGATACAAAATGTCTTTCAGCATTGAACCATGTAAGTCATAGTGCTGGGGCTTTTGGGTGGACAGACCTGTCAGGGGAGTCCTGGCCTGTGATATTCCTTCTGCAGAGTCACTCTGCTTAGAAGATGCCTTGTCTTCCTCCACTCTATGCCAGCGGCCTGAAAGCACAGAAATGCTGGTGAAGTTCATACTGATACTGGTGAGCGGGAGCCACTCCATCATAAACATGTGTTGACCCATCTATGATGAATGAGGGAGCTGGGCCAAGGCTGAGGAAGGGGCTGCTGGGTAGTATTGATCACTGCAGTGAAGGTCACAGAATTAGTGGGGGAACTCCTAGGGGTGAGGGCACAAGTGCAATGCAGCAGAAGAGGCAGGTCTCTGACTCACTCTTCAGCAAATGGCTTTCAGGAGGCCTTGCTGCTGGTGATGGGGGACTGCTGCACTGAAGAGTGTGTCCTGGCCCAGAAAAGCCCAATGACAAGGCAGTGGCTGGTGTTTAAGGATCGTTTACGGATGTGGACACACTAAGGCCAGAGTTGGAGAGCACTGCAGACTAAGCCATGTAGAGGAGTGGGGGAGAAGTAGAGGCCAGGGAGGTGGGGGGTGGCCAGGGGCCAGAAGTCACACTGGAAATGATATCACTACGTGTCAAGAATGGGGTCAGAAGGGTAGAAATGTGGTGTGGCTGGCCTCAGAACCAAATGCTGGTGTGAAAAGTCAGTGTTCCTGGGACCATTTGAACCCACCCCTGGCATCCACTCACCAGGACCAGGTCCTCTCTGGGCCTTTCCTGCTGGGGCTAGAATCATATCCACCTGGTCAGTCACCCAGGGCTCTTCCCCTTGCTCCAGGTGAGTGCCTATGTGTGATCTGGAAGATGCAATTCCTAAGAGAAGGATAGGACAGGACAGGTGAGTGTCCAGCACTGGCTGAGGGCAACCCACATTATGACAGACAACAGGTAAGAAAACTATTAGAAAAAGAACTTCAAAGGAAAGTTTTACAGGAACAGCCCATGCTCCTCTGCAAAAAATCATGCCAGTGTCTGCAAATCCTGGCAGTCAGGCCCCAGAATATGTCAGAGAGAACCTTGGGCACTCAGGTGCCATGGTTCTGGACAGATTCACAGGCAGAAAGTACCCAAGACAAATGGTATCCATGGGGCAGACTGCAACTCTAGTGACCTGCACACCCTTGACTGCACGACCTCAGGGATGCTCAGGGAGAGACAGGGATGCTCCACACAGCTCAGCCTGGCATCTAAAGCACTTACTCCTGGTAGGTAGGATAAACTGGGGTCAGATAAAGTGTCCATAATCCAACCATACAAGGGACAGAATGGTTCCCAGTGAGTCATCAGCCATCGCAATGGCGAAGGGGCCCTTACCCAGCGAGGCTGTAAGTGCAAAGTTGTCCACCATCACATCGCGGTACAGGAGTCGCTGAGCCTCATCAAGGAGCTCCCACTCCCCTTGGGAGAAGTGCACAAACACATCCTCGAAGAGCATAGGACCCTGTAATGAGGAGGACATCAAGGTCCATGAAAAGTCTGTCCACGACCTCCCCAATCTTCCCACCCTATCAATTTGATAAAGGACACAGAGGGGAATCACTCAGAAACTTGAAAACAAGTGAACTTTCTTATCTGCTTGCTTGTTTGTAACTCATTAAAAACAGAAAACAAAAAACACTGAGCATGGGCTGGAAACAACAAATAGAATAATACAGAGAGAGTGAGGAATTCCTGAGTGGAAAAAATAATTAAGTGCTAGACAACAAACTGAAAAGGCTGGCAGCTCAAACCTAGCCAGAGTCCTGGAAAGTAAGGTCTGGCAAAAAGGTCACAGCCTTGAAAACCCCATGGAGCAGTTCTACTCTGCACACATGGGGTCCACCAGGCATGGGAATGGACTCAACAGAAATAACAGAGAAGAGTGTGAGCAGAAATACTACCTGTGTTGGGGCAACATCTCTTAGAAAAATCATTTGGTAAGAACAGGCTGTGAGGCAACATGGCCCCACTAAGGCTGCACACACATTGCACAGAACATTTATACCGTCAGAAACATGTAAAGCACTGGAATAGTCTCGTATGGTATTTGCCATATTTTGTGGCTTTGGAAAGACTGAATGAAGTAGAATTACTCCTGGTATTGGAGTAGGTTTACAGTTTGTGCTTCTTTTATGGCAGGCAGTCCCAAAGTGAGCACCTTGGTGATGCAGTGGTTAAAGTGCTCGGTTGCAAACGTGAATGTCATTGGTTCAGACCCCTAGCCTCTCTGCGGGAGAAACATGAGGCAATTTCCATAAAGATTTACCTCCTTGGAAACACCATGGGGTAGTTCTATTCTATCTATAAAATCGCTATGAGATGGCATTGGGTTTGGTTGTTTGGGTCCGAAGGTGACAGTGAAAGTATCAGAGGAGAGTAGATACACAGTACGCCACATCTCTGTGTCCACATCAGGCTTCCAGCGCCCTCCAGCACTCTCCTTCTGCAGACACTGGCCAGAACCATCTCAAATCCCTGGGCCTGTCTTCTGAACCCTTACCTGTCCTCCTGTCCTGGTGCTCTCCTGGTCTGATCTGTCCTCAGCCAACTATAAAACCAATGCCACTGCAGTCCAGTAGATTCTGGCTCGCAGTGCCTCTAAAGAACGCAGCAGAACTGCCCCCATAGGCTTTCCAAGGCCATCCATCTTCAAGGAAGTAGATTGCCTCATCTTTCTTTTCCCAGAGCCGCTAGAGGGTTCAAACCGCCAACCTTTTGGTTAATAGCCAAATGCTTTAACCACCGCGTTACCAGCGCTCCTCAGCCAATGATGGAATCTTTCAAAAATCGCTGTCATCATGTCCCTTGTCGGTTCTTAACCTTCCCTGGCGCCCCGCCTCCTCGCCACACAGGTCTAACCCGCCATTCCAGGTGTGCCTCCCTGCAGACGAGAGGGGCTCCCCTGCTCCCCCCAATGTCCCAGCTCAGTCGCACCCCCAAGCCTTTGCTCATACTGGCCTGTCTGAACACGCTCCCACACTTCGTCAGAACGGCTGTCATAAACGTGGACCCCACCCACCAACGCCCCTTGTACTGGACTCCGAGGGCCGGCGCTTTAGCGATCTGAGGAGGCGTCCCTCACTAGGAACGTTACAGGATGAGGGCCTGGGGAAGGCAGCACCCACCTGCGCCGGGTCCATCACCAAGGCGGCGGGTGGTGGCAGCGCCGTGTCGTAGGAGGCGGGCGCCCAGGTCAGAACCCATGCAGAGCCGTCCTCAAAAGTGGGGTCAGCCACCGCCGAGCCTCAGACCCGCCTCTGTGCAGTAGACAACGACTTCTCACGTGACGTCCCGATCCTGACACCTCGGCTCCCTAAGGCGTTTCAAACGATTTGCTCGGCTGGCTCCACTCCAGAGCAGACAAAATGTCCGCCACGAGAAGGACGCCAGAAGCCACGCCCAGATATCCTCCCCACGCACTCACGCACTCTCTCCCGAGCGTTCGTTGGTTCAGTGTCTCAGCGCGTCGCAGAGGCTTCCGGGTAACGTAGTTCCCACCGAGCCACCTACCTTGGTGCGGGCCTGTGCTCCGGCCTTCTGGGCAAACGCCAATCGCTACTGCGAGAGGTGCTGGGGAAATGTAGTCCTGGGTACGGGGCGGGCCTTCTCTACTCTTAAAGGGGCTGCACCCAGGTTCTGTGAATGCAGTCTATTTGGATCACAGACATGTTTACCCATTGTCTGTGCAGTACATTCTGACTCAAAGCAACCCCATGTGACAGAACAGCCCCACAGGGTTTCCTAGGCTGAAATCATAATGACAGCAGATTTCTAAGTCTTTCTCCTGTTCAGTCGCTGGGTGTGTTCAAACCAACAGCCTTCTGGTTAGCAGTCAAGTGCTTAACCATTGTCATCAGGGCTCCTTATTGAAATGTTTGGAGCTATTATTTTAGTTGTTCTCCAAAGTTACAAAAACCAGATGGACACACCACACGACAATGTTGCTGATCCTACATGCATAGCCAGGAGGTAATAACCATTATCTTGTTCTTTAAATATGTGTAGACTGAAGTTCCAGTGACAAGTTTGTGAGCTCTGGTTCAGGCAGATACAAGAGAGAGAAGACTCCAGATAGGGCCATGGAGTGGAAGATGGAAGAGGGATGTTGGAGTGTCCTGAAGTTGGTGGACAAGACTGGTGCACTACAACAGGTTTCCGCGGAAAGCTCTAACCTGCCTCAAAATTTACTGGTTGTGCCCAATACTGACAGTATCTGTATTTGCATTTACACTCCCATTTTTACTATTTCTTGGGCCAGCCACTTTCATGGGAATTCTGACATTTATCAAGATTCAGAATCCAGCAGAGGCAGCAGCATAAGACAGTGAACCTGAGGGACTGAATTCTGAGCTCCAGCTTCCTAGAGATACTCGAATGAAGTGTATGGCCTGGAAGCCACTGAGGAGGTAGGCAGTGCTGAGGGAACTCCCCTGCCCACTTGGTGAAAACAGAAGTCTACATCATCCAAAAGCCTGCGGGATCCCCCTGGAGAAAAGAACCAAAGACTTGGCTAAAACCAGTTGGTTGGGGATCGGTTGATCTAAACGTGTTCAATGAATAAAGTGAGGTTTCAGAAACAAAGGAGAGAACAGTTTCTCAGGATCCCCACTCCCATCTGAGGAAGATAATAGCTATTATTTCCAAACCAGCAGACCTCATGACATCAGAATCTAGGAGACACTGAGTCTGAAAAATTGGTAGAAAAATAAACAATGTGTTACCTTCATGTAATCAGCAAATGATAATGTTAATTCCAACATATATTGCCCTAGTTAAAGCATTTGGCTCCTAACCAAAAGGTCAGTGGTTTAAAAGCAGCAGCCACTCCATGGAGAAAGATGAAATTTCATAGAAATTTAAAGCCTTAGAAACCCTATGAGGCTGTTCTACTCTGTCCTCTAGGGCCACTATGAGTCAGAATTGATATGATGGCAGTGGGTTAGGTTTTAAAATGGTAAAACTCTTAGAAAAAAAAAAAAAAGTCTAAATCTTAAGGATCTTAAATCTGACAATGGATTCTTAGAGAAAACACCAAGATTATGGGAAAAGAAAAAAAAATTGGACTTCATCAAAATAAAATTTCTCTATGTATCAAGAAAGTGATTATCAGTTACAGAATGGGTGAAAACATTAGATTATATATCTGATAAGGGTTTAATATCCAGAATATATTAAAAAAAAAAACAAAAAAACACTGCCATCGAGTCAATTCTGACTCATAGTGACTCTACAGGACAGAGTAGAACTGCCCATAGGATTTCCATGGCTGTAAATCTTTATGGAAACAGACTGCTTCATCTTTTCCTGCAGAGCAGCTAGTGGGTTTGAACCAATGACCTTTTGGTTAGCAGCCCAATGCTTTCATTATAGTGCTACCAAAATATATAAATAACACGTAAAACTCAATAACAAATCAATTTTAAAAAGGAGGAGGGGAGGGACTTCTGGTAAGATGGCAAAATAGGCTGACAAACTACAGACCCTCTGCAACAAAGAAAAACAAACCCAGCTGACAGAGATACAGAAAATAATCCTGGAGCCTTGAGCTTTGAAAGGAAGTATACAGAAGTGGATTAGGCACCAACTAGTGGAAAAAACCTGAATGAAAACAGTAAGTATGGGGACAGACAGAGCTGTGAACTGTCAGTTACTCTGACAACACCAACAGCCTGAATATTTCCAAGTGGTGTTGAGGCCTGAGACTTGACCTAAAGATCAACCCTGGTCACCAGGGGCTGCAGTGATGACTGCCCTGGTGGCCTATGACTAGGAAGGGAAACAACAAGGAAGGAGACAAACTGAGCTGTGGACTTTGAGCTGTCTGGAGGATGCAGCCATTTTGATTGTTTAGAAGCGGTGGTATTTTGGATATTTAAAGTGACTGAGAGTGCAGCAATTTTAAATGTTTACAAGTGGTGGCTATTTTGGATATTTAAAGTGACAGCATTATCATTCAGACTCCAGGGACCTAATAATAAGCTCCATTTACCAAGGATGGCAGGGACATATGGGAGGCTAACAACAGGAAAGGAGATAGGTAGTGAGTGTGTGCAGTGTAGTAAATTACTTAGTATGGCTTTTCTACCCATAAGTCATTGTAAACTCAGTGGTGGAATGAGCAACTGAGGAGCTGATTGTAAATGTTATCCAAGTGGAGTATTTCTGTTGGGCGTGGCACAATATAATGTTCTGGGAGGTGCCCACTCTCTCTCAGGTGCTTAGAGTTCTGATG